>NW_024366480.1:2827027-2921201 GCF_014805655.1 Passer montanus
AAGGGAAGGGAAGGGAAGGGAAGGGAAGGGAAGGGAAGGGAAGGGAAGGGAAGGTCCTTAAACAGTTATTCTTTATGAGTACATGGATCTCCTAGCCAAAGACATGACAAATACATCATAGGCCATGAAGTAACTGGCCCACAGCATCATAAGGAGGAAATGAAGGCAGAAGAAGATGAGGAACACATCTCTTGAAGTAAAAGAGCATGGCAGCACTTCAGTCAGGACTAAGAACTGGGCCTGGAAGGCATTAACAAATGAACACTATAGGAAATTATTTTCCAGAGTATTGCACATTGAGCAATATGTCTATATTAAAATGTGCAAAAAGTGCTGTCATTTTGCACAGATGACTACCTGAGGAGCAAAGGCCAAGACAGTCAGCTCTTTCATCTCAACAGTCACAGGCAGGAACAAAAGAGATCTGGTGATCTTCTAATGTCACGATACAAGATTTTTCTTCCATAGAAGACGATTAAGTACATTCTGACAAGTAACTTCTATCCTTCTTATAATAAGCAGTGAAAGACTGTTTTAACTAAGCCCAGTAAATCAAAGATGTGTGTATACAGAGTAAAATTGCTTTTCTTTTTTACAGTTACAAAAAGACCATCTGATTCCAATGATAATCAGCCACTCCACATGATTCCCATTAGCTCTGTCCGTGGAACACCTGAACAAAAGCCAAAGGAACTTGGACATGCTCCTCATTCTGCCTTTTCATTTTTTTCATCTAAACATCTGTTTTCCCATGTTGACGTATGAGCTCATAACTTGCAGAACAAAGACAACCCGTGCCTTCATGTAGCAGCATGTTTATGTAGGTAGCATTGGGGTTTTTCTGATAATTTCGCCATATCAATTCTACCTTTTAGTCTGTTGTCCAAATTCACTGCCACATTGCAAGGAATGACCAAAAGTCACTGAATGCTTATTTAGTGGGGAAAGTTAAAAAAAAATAACCAGAAACTAAGGCATAATTTAATGAGGTATATTGGTTAAATATAGCTTTATTAGGAAAACATGATGATGATTACTTCATGAATAGCAATGTTATGACCACTATCACAGATCATGTCTATTTAGCTGCACAACACCATAGCATTTTCAAAACAAATGTAGTACTTGTGCCCTATTTTGAAGCTTTTACAAGTATTCACTTTTCACCGATGACAGGGAGCTCTTGCAATACCCCAGGCTAAGTATGTGTGTGATGGGTGTGTAACAGCTCAAAAGGGCCTCTTAAACACACTGAATTTAAGATCATTGGATCCTGTGGAATGTCTCACATATGGAAAACTATGAAAAGTTGAAGTGCTTGCAGATGAAATAAATGGATTTAGAAAAAAAAAGGTGAAAGATAAAAAAAGTCAGATTAGAAAATAGAGTACAAAATAGAGTTACTTTGGATTGTAATGTGATTTGTGCTTGTCCTACTGGTGTTGGCTTTTCTTTGTTTACAGTATGAATGCTGTAAACCCCCTACAGCAAAACTACAATCCAAAGTTGAAATAAAGTTAAATTCAATGTTAAGCATTTAAATATTTTTTTTAAATTAACAGTTCACAGTGTTAATTTTTTCTTGCAATAATGCAGTTAATATTATTTTTTGTTTAGAGTTTACATAAAAATAAATATCTTAATTTCTTTCTTCTATCCTTCTCAATTACATAAGCAGATGGAGGATCTTGAGATCAAGAAAGTGGAAGGCAGAGAGGGAGAGCACGATAAACAACACATGAGTTGTGGCTGAAGGAACTTCATAACAAATGACAGAATGAGTATCATTAGGTTAAGGTTAGGACAGTGAGGCAGTAACAGTACAGATTTGTGGCCCCTAATACAGAAGTACAGGATATCAAATGTAGCCCTGTGTATTCCTTCAGTAATACAGAGTGTCAAACACTCTGCTAAATAATGTCAGGAGTGTGGCACCTGGCTCCAAAGAGGGGAGACAAGCTGTTGTGGGCAGGCTGCTGTCAGAGACCATGGCTGGATACCAGCTCCAGCACTGGCTTCAGACAGCTGAGGCTTAACAAAGTTCTTGCAGACCCTGGTGACATAGAAGTGGATTGAGTAGCAGCAAATGGGGTTTCAGCAGATTTGGGGGGGCTTCTTGTGATTATTCATATAGAAATTGTTTTCTCACCTCAGCTCACTTTAGGGAACCTTTATTTTCTATTAGGGATTTTTGGAGATGCCCATTTCCATAACGTTTACTGTTGGAAGGCTGAAAATTTAACCATAATTACTAGCATTTCTGCCAAAAAAGACAGTCATAATTTCAAGTATTAACTGCCATCGACCTATCAGCTACAGCTACTCATATATCTTTCCCACCCAGGAGGAGAGCTCAAATGCCAGTTTTAGCTGACTCTTGTCCCATGGCAAAGACAGACATTAAGAGCAAGGGATTCTTATATCATGTTTACATAGAGCAGATGCAAAGGAATGCAGTTTGTACCTTTTTTTTTGCCAAGCTTTGTTTCATCTGAGTTGGTATGCACTGAGAGGAAGCATTCATGCTGTGCAGTTTCATGGAGAGTTGGGAATGGAGAGTTGGGATCCCTGTTTGCTGGACAGATGGACTCACCTGTCACTTCTTCACAGATTCAGCACATGTGGCCAGCTGATGCCAAACTGGGCAGGAAAAGCCTTCTCAAATACCTCACAAATACCTTGAGATCTGTTTTTATTCCTTGTCTTAGGGTGGCATTGCACTGACACTCTCTGCAACACCTTAACCAACCAGGCTGGGGAGCTAAAATAACACTTAGACATTTGCATTCTCTTCTGCTGGTTTCTAATAAATTGGCTTCTGGTTCCATTCCCTCGGAAAGAGCAAGGGGTACTCCATTGCAGTGGTGCTGAGTCTCTGCCAGGTCACCAGCATACACAGAAACCTGCAGCATGACTCACCAGGTACAAATGTTTTGGGTCTAGACCCTTAAGAATTCTTGAGTTGAGTATATATAGCCATACAAACTTATTAATCTGATTGTAGCAAGCCCTGCAGAAACATAGCTAAATGCTCCCCCTGCCCTAAGAGATGTTATACACAATTTGGGAGAAGACCATATGATAAGTGGAAGAGGAAAAACATTAAATAATAGGAGCAAATATCCATGTAATGACTATAAGGAGCTAAAGTCTAAAAGATTCAAAGAAGATTAAACATTAGGAAGAAACACTTTGTACAAGTACGGATAATTTGGGAAAGGTTGCTTGGAGAAAATTAGTGTCTCATGCAGTTCCATGGTTCCACAGATTTGTATCATTCCCAGATGTTCCACAGGTTTCACATCTGAGATCCTCCTTGGAAAAGAGTGTGAAAGAGAATGACAGCTCCTTGCAAATAATTCAGAAGAGATAAAGGGGCACCTTAAGGGGAGCACAGCAAAAAGGCAACCACAGCAGAGCAGATAGCTGAAGGAAAAATAGTGTTACAAGAAACTTGGCTATTGAATGCTTTCACAAAAAATGTACATGCAGTGAAATCCAGCAAGTTTTACAAATCTGTTTTCATGCTCTCTGTTTATATTTAGGGTTGATTTAAGCTTTTATTTCAATTATAGCAGTTTTAGTACAAATTCATTCTCATAGTTTGGTTCCAACTGCTCCATTTTCATTTATAAAAAAACCCCACCACAGACAATGAAAAGTATCCCTCTGTTCTTTAAATAGCCTTCTGTTCTGTTCACTCAGAGTGCTGCACAATTATAGTCACAGCTCTGTTAATTAAGAACATGCTGTTATCCTCAGCACTGCGAGAAATGAAGTCACTGATAGATAAAGTTTTGAAGTACCTATCTCCCATGAGAGCTTCCAATGAAAGGAAATGTGGGTGACTGGTGATGTAAGTGCTTTGCAGCATGGCTGAGAAAACTGACCCTGTCTCTTTGCACCCTTGAGTATTCTAACAAGAGTGGTGTTCTTCCTGCAAGCACTCTTCTGGTTTCAAATTGAATTATTAATGTGTGTTGAGTTGTGAGAAGTTCTACAGCTATCCTTCTCCTTTCTCTATCCTTCCTTGCTTCTGGAACATATTGTACATAAAATTCCAGCAATGTGGGGATGTAGGAGCTTCATGCTTTGGAGATCTCATGCCTAAATAAATGGTCCAGGACACGATTAAGTTCCAACTAATTTAATACATCAGATAATAGAAACAACTTTATGTAAAGTTACGCTGATTACAATCCCATAGTGAAACTGCCAGCAGCACGAAATCACTTTTAAACCTCAGTAGTTCCTCTTACTGTTATTTTCCTTCTATTTTCCTTCATGGTTTGGTCTGTATAGACACTTAGATGTGAAATTATAAATGTGACAGATATACCAATATTTGTATCACATAAGGTTTTATGTTTTGATTTAAGAAGAAAGAAAAGCTATGCCTACTAAAGTCAAAATCCTCAGGTCAGGATTGTTTTTGCACTTGTTGCATAAAAACATTTATGTGTCAGCCTCGCAGCACCCACAGCAATGAACAGGGCATGAGGAAAGATAAGCAGAAGTTTCTAGTCAATCAGCCTTATCTTTTTTCTCTTTTTTTGTCTTTCTCTCCTTCCAGATGCATGAAAGGGAGAGCACACAATGGTTAGTTCTTAACAAACCAAATTAAAACCCAGGCTAATCTTCTGATCCTTATCAGGACAATGACACAACAGCACACTATGCTCAGAGGATAAAGGATAATATTTTATAAATATATGTACATGGACCTGGGACAACTATTTATGATCAAGAGATACTTGCTTCCTATATGTGATAGAAATTTTATCATGCAAAAAAATTATACCATGAAGGCCTAAAATACATTTACTGACACTTAGGTTCCCCTAAGGACTGCACAGATAATTTAGAATTATTACATTCTAAATACTAAATTCTTCTTATTCATGTTTGAAGTCTAACAGTCCAATGTTACATACTGATGTAGGTGCTACTAAACACTTCATGTTGTATTTCACACTGGCATGAAAGCTTGACTTTTCAAAAAGTAATATATTTTCTTTGGACATAGTTATCTCTGTTAGTTACAAAGCAGGAGGCTGGACTTGCTAGTGGACACTTTCAATACTTGACCTTTGGCATACACTTCTTAGGAAATTCCCTTAATTCACAAATTCTGAAACTCTTACTCATACTAAACAGACTTCAGCATAAATAAGTGTCATGTCACTCAAGCTTACACTAGATAACCAATGGAAAAATGGTTTAACAATCTCCTTTTGATCCTTCTGATCTATGGAATCTCTTCTAAATTAGATATGGGTAAAACTCCTACCAACATATTAGTACCATCAGTAGTAAGTAACATCAACAAAGCATCAGCTGGCATTATCTATTTTTTGCCAAGAGACTTGTTATCATAATAAAGAAATATTTATTTACTTTGAGGTGTTCATGAAGCATTTAAATTTCTATACAGAGAACCATATCAAGCAGCTAGGTAATATTTCACATTAAGAGTGAAGAGGATCCCTGTGCTCACAGAAGCTGATCATTGTCTAAAGAGTGTTTCACAGAAGAAAAGTTAGAAACAGGACAGAGGAAATTTTAAAATAAAATACTGGGGAAAAACTGGCTTCCTAAAGTACTATATAAATAAAATAACCCAGCCAGCTAGGGAAAAGAAGCTCAAATCCCACAAGACCAAAAAAAAAAAAGGTTACAAAACTCACTAGTTTCCTTTGCAGAACATTTTTCAGGCACCAAGGAAGAACAGTTTTGATCTTCTCAGCTGAAAAGCTAATGAACAAAATCCAAGATTGTACAGCATCTCCTGTATGGGAGTTTGAGAGTTTTGATTCACAAAGTATCAAAGAAAAATAAGAATGGAAATCAAATGTCATGTAATGTATAAGTTAAATGGTCTTTCATAGCATAGCTCAGATCTGGAAAATAACTCAGGCTGTGACTTTTTGCAATGATCAAGCTATTTCCTACTATTTCCTTTGTCTTGTCTTTTCCCAGTTGGGCCATTTTTCTTAAACAGTAGACAAATAATAACAGAATGGAACACATTGAAGTGAAATTAGAGCTCTCCATCAGCTGGTCTATTTTATGTTTCTTACACCATGAGGTGAACTTTACTGTAACTTCTTTGGCTCTGTGAACTTATATAAAGGAAAGAGGGAACTAATGAGTACAGTAGGATGAATGGCAGTAAAAATAGAGTAGATGTCAAGATTCACTGTAAAGCATACCATGGCTTTAAATCTACCATAAATTGTCCAGACTTGTATGAGTTTCTCCTGTTACAAAATGCCTAAATGACTTCAACTTGGAAAGAATAATTCTGACTGATTCATTCACTTTAGCAGTGGCTATTCATGTGAGTCAGTAAAAAAAAAAATATTAGTACTCAAACATTATAACACATGCTCAAATGAGAAGAGTTTCTGCTGTTGATGAACAACTAGATCCCTAATTATTATTTCACTCAAATATTTTTTCTTTTTTTTTTTTTTTCAAAAAGCACTCCATAATGAAAGAGAGGCATACTCTAGGAGTTCTTTCTAACTAAATGTGTAAAAAATAAGACAAATTTTAGTAATGCTACCTAAGATTTTTTGAAATATGTGTGTCTTGAGAATCAGTTATTCAGGTTTTAGCTCCTGCTTTTCTTGATGTTCCGGGTCCCATGGCTGCAGTACTGATCAGGATGACAGGATTACATTGGATAAGCAATACCTGCCATCTGCTGGAAGGATATTTTCTAGCACTGATGAGGCTGGCATTGTTGGGATAGGTGGCCAAATACAGAGAAATTGAATTAACAGCATTCTAGAAGTTGTTGAGAAATTGAAATTCAATCTGCAGTATAATAAAGACCTTCAGATGTTGTTTACTGGTGGAGAAATGAGTCACAACAAAAATTATTTCCAGAACAACCTAATAGAACCAGACTAGAGACTTCATCAAAGTACTAATCCCCTTTTCAGTATGGTATCCCACTATTCTACCACTGCTACTACAGAAAAAAAAAAAAAAAAGGAGGGGGGAGAGGAGGAAATGTTAGTAAACCCCACTAAACCCTATTTTCTATTCAAACCATTTCAAAAATGCAATTTTTCTCTATCCACTCTGTAATCATTTGCCAGAAACTTAAAATACAGCAGTACTGCATATTTGAACAGAAAAGGGTCTTGGCCTTCTTATTTTACACTAGTAAAGCATTTAAGTTAACCATGATGATGAAACATTTTAGAAAGGGAATCCAACCCAGTGATCCTGTAATGGTATTACTGACATAGATGTCTACTGCCACACACATGTATTACATACAGATAAACTGCCACAATATATATCCTTGGGATTTTGACAAAACACTGCTATTTGTCTGTGCTTTTTAATGCCCTTGAAAGTATTCCATTAGGCTTCAAACTGACATTTCCACAATGTGAATGAATGGAGTAAAATGCTATAATTAGCTGAGCTAACAGAAATTGCACACTGCCTTTGCTACTCTTTGGTAGCAGCAGTACATTACCTGTTTAATACATTAGCGTGCTGTAGTAGGACTTGTAGTACTATTATGACAATTATCCATCACTTCTGAACCCAATTCCCACTTATCAGCAGCACATAATTTTGCCATACATTAATAGCTCAGTCTAGAATTTTCCATGCTGAATGTTTGCCTCTGGACAATTTTGTGGAAAACTTCAGTCAAAAGATTTCAGCTGTTTCTGAAAACACAATTAAGGGGAAAAGAAAAAAAAAACCACACACACAAAAACCAAAACAAAACAAAACAAAAAAAAAACCAAAAAAACCCACCACCACACTGTTTTGATCATGTTAAAATATTCTGGCAGCCTGTTCTTTTACTACCTGTAGTACATTCATCCTTTGGTACAGGGACTTCCTCTTTGCAAGGTGGGTGGCCTATTTATCAAAGGTAAACTTCTTGTTATCTTCACGAAATTTTATCAAAGCCTGTCCATATTATAAACCTTGAAGCCTTTGCATAGCATGTTTCCAGAGATGGCAATATATCCACTCACTCCAGTCTTGGGCTGCACACTATTTTCACAGCCTTTCAGGCTCCAAGCTGACATCATGGCTGGCTGGTCCAGGCCTGTGATCTGAGACCAAGGAGACACTTTCAACAGTCCCAACACTGAGTCCTGGCAGTATGGGACAGGAAAAAAGGGGAGCTGGTCAGAACAGAAATGCTAGGGTAATTGTGGGTGGTATGGTGCAGAGTGGTGTGGTGTGGGTGTAGTGTGGGTGTGGTGTGGGATGGGATGGGGTGTGGGTGTGGTGTGGGGTGCAGAAGGTGCAGCATGAGAGCGAAGTTGGGATGTGTCGCCAAGGCACTGAGAGTGGTGGAATGGGAACAATCAAGAGAAAAGAAAAGGTTGGTGTGGTTGCCTTAGACCTAGTTCAAGATGGGGTTGAGATGAAGATCTAGAGGAGCGTGAAAGTGAACAAATAGGTTGGCAGGAAGGAGATACGGAAGGGAGATGGATTCAATTAGTGACCAGATATGTTGGAAATAGTGGCAAATGTCTAGGAAAAGACACTAGAACAAGTAGTCAAGAGCAGGTGACAAATCTAAAGGAGAAGATTGGAAATCATTGGGAATGGGGAAGCTGAGGAGGAAAGACTAGATGAGAAGTTAGGAGAGAAGAAAATGTATGGGTAAGGCAAGCATGAAAACATAAGCTGAGCAATGAAAGGAGGCCAGTTAAAGGAGACAGGGTGGGAGTAGAGCTGGGATTTAGTTGGAGCAGAGATTAGAGAAGAAGCTTGACAAGTCTGTCACACTGAGTATTCTCCGCCATTATTTATTTCAAAACTCCTTGGTCAATATGGGACACATGTCTCAGTGGACTTTCTAAGGCATGGGCTGTAGGCTGGGTATCCCCAGGTGATGTCATTACACATTATCTTTTGCTCTTGTTTCATTCACTCATCTGCTCTGATGATGCATTTACTACTAGTGTGGTAAAGGAAACTGATTCTTTATTGCCCAAAATGTGCTTTTAACAGAGGTGAATGAAGAATTTAATTCAGTAAACTTATCACCTGTTAAAGACAGTCTGTTTTCACATTGGCTATATCCAGGTATTTCCACAGCCCATAGGAAGGCTGTGCATGTGTGTGCATGCGTGTGCATGCATGCATTTCTCTTAGGTTATCTTTTCTTCACAGAGTGGGAGAGAGGTATGAAGGAAGAGACAGTGATCTATCATCTCAAACTGTTTTTAGACGTGCCAACCTCATTATTGCATGCTGCTTTAAAAATGAACCTCAAGTTTTTTTAATATTTCTTCTGGTATGAAGAGAGCTGAAAAGTTTAGAGACCCAGCACATTGAGAACCACAAACTGGAGAGGACAAGATGTGTGGGCAGAGCTGTGGGCAGCTGGCAGTGAGCACAAGCCGACTGGAAGTTGCTGCATTTCTTGCTCTGGATGATATGAAGAATTCCATTCAGTCCCTGGCCATACATGTACCTTGTTGAGAAAAGAAATCTCAAGAGCTCCCCCCCTCCAGTTTACTCTTAATTTTTGAAGACCATGTTGGTCTCAGGGGCACTCTACTGATAGACCATTAGTAATTAATTATTTTCATATTTTAATAACCATTATTAGAATATCAGTTATTTTGTTACTTCAGCAATAGACTCATGCAGCTGAGGAATGGGGAGAAAGTAATGCAGACACACTGCATAATGCCCCTACTACTGAAGACTGTAGTGAAAATGCTCATCTCCATAAAAGTAAGAGGAAAAAAATGCACATGAGATTAAAGGATACTTAGTCGTGTATAGTCATGAGTTATGGATGAGTGGATTTAGAATAGATAGGTATCCATTGCTCTCTGAAAAGATGCATATAAAATATCTAATGTCCTGTAGAATGTATGTTTTGCCAACTTACCAAAAAAAGGAGTTAAAATATTTAGAATATTTCCAATACTTAAAATAACTGTATCTAGAGTATAGTTTCTATACTTTTAAGAGGACCTTACTACCACAACTCATCTTTGGTGTCTTTCCACTGGATTCAGAGCAAATATGAAAGAACAACCCATGTTATTCAGTGACAGACAAGGGAGTCTTTTAAACTATGTGGGTGATGTGTGTACTTAAAGACTTCCATTGCTCTCTGGTGGCAAAGGTTCCCGGGCATCAAACCTTTCCCAAGTGGTCAAAACCAGAGTTTTTTAAACGTCCTCTAAGTTCTAAGCTATTTTCTTTCTTCTTTCCCAGTCCACCCATGCCTGTTCCTGTCTCGGGTTCATGCAAGTGCAGAGTCCTGTGGTATTGCTGCCTAGTACTCAGAAAAAGTTGTGCTGTGCAATAGCAGCTCTGTCTTATGTGCTGCAGCTAATTAGTGTCAAAACAAAAAGAGGAACAAAACCAAAAATAAAAATAATGACATCTTGAAAATATTGTTACTATTAGGTTTTTTTTTTGGTAGGATCAAAAAATTAATTCACTCTCCTGGACTGGTGTCAGGAAAACAGAATCCAAATCACACAAACATTCTTCAAATGTGGGGTGATGTATATCTATTCCCCATGCATAAAATTTCTCCTAGCTGGCACCAGGCAGAGAAAAAAGAAAGCAACCTTTTTAGAGTCCCTTGGAACTTGCTGCTGCTTCTCTGTAGCCCAGTTTCTGGATGTTTGAGCTTAAATTCACGGGCACATGCCAATAGAAAAACCCATATTGAATTCAGTGGGATCATTTGTGACATTTCATCGTTTTGGCAAGTCTTTATGCCTCTGTCCCCAATAAGAAGCATTTCAATTCCTTGGTCTCTGAGTTGTTAGTCTTTATTTTAAACTCCTCCCAGTTTTTACAATAATGCCAAATTTTCAAAGCCTCCAAAGTGCTCAAGTTAGGACAGAGGCACAAAACGGGTAAGGGCATGGCAAAAATATTTCTGGAAGAGGGCACCGAGTACCTGTGTAGAGAACTGACTGCATGTGCACAGGATTCAAGATTTCTGTATATTGTGCCTGGGACCAAGGATAACATGACCAAGGATTATATGCTCAATAAATATTTCTGAACCAAGTAAAGGTGATAGGAGATATCCATTAATATTCTTCTAAAAGGAAGTATGGTCTCATGGACAGAAACTGTCCTTTATTTTCTGTTAGGACATAATTGAGTGTTTCAAGGGAACTCAATTAACAATACCAAAAATAAGCAGTTTAAGAATTTAGATGATACAAAGTTCATTTAAGTAGTTAAATTGTAGCCCCCTTTTTGTTCCTTTTTAAATTCTGCACTTGCAAGGAATGTTCAGCAACATCTAATGTTCAAGGTGTGCAAGTCTAACATAAATTTTACCTAAAGACAAGCTGAATGGAAAAGACTACACTTTTAACACTGTCACATTGTTAGTCCTGAGTAAAAATGCAAACACGATCAGCACATTCCTCAGGAAACAAAAGGAAGTGTGAAGTCCTGCTATTCTTTTTGTTGGCTTATGACTGAGGGAATTAATTCAAGGAAGGCATGGTAAACTACCCCAATCCAACACTTGGTCTTTTTTCTCTGGTTGCTGCTCACCTGGTTTTTCTACTTGACTCCACAAGAAAGCTTTCTAGGTGACCCATATCATTCTTCAATGCTGGACACAGCTGCTGACAGTCTTACAGCAGACAAAATTCATTAAATGGATTCAAGTTTGGAAATCTTATTTTCTAATGCTTTGCTACAGCATCTTAACAACCACATCCAGTGTTCCTAATCAGTTACTTCTTATTAAAATGTCACCTAATTGATTAAGAATCATTATAATAAAAGGAAATAGGCCAATTTTTGTGTTATTACTCTAAATGTGGGTCTCACTTTTCCCTTAACCCTAGTATATTGCTACCATGATTGGTGAAGTGTGCGCAAGGGACCAGATCAAAGTTATCTTTTTAAGCTATCCCAGACTATGTTCCAACATTGCAAGTCTCTGACTACTCTTCATTCTCCTGATCAGTCCTTCTCCAGTACCACAGCATCTTCTCCCCTCTCCTGAGGATTAAACTACTCTAGTTCTCTACTTCTTCAGAAGACAGTTCCAAAAGCTGCATTTCTGCTGTAATTTTATTGAGGCTTGGATAGTTATCAGTCTAGACAGACAATTTAATCAGGATGGAAATGTGCCAGGTACTCCCTAGGAGCCAAGACTGATATGAGATCTCTAAAGAAGAGCCAAAAATGGAGACACTGAGACAAATTTTTTTCCCGATTTCAGGATGTCGCTCTTCTCTAAATCATATAGCAGATGGAGCCTCTTTCTTCCTTTCCTCAGCCAGCCTGATCCATTCCAGTGTTTGGGTCCTTACAACTGTAACAAAAAGCAATTTTGCAGTGGTGTCCAAAAGGATACATAAAAGGGATGCCAGTGTACCTAACCCCACAAAAAATTTTTTGAAATAATGCATCAAAAGAGATATAGATCTGCCCTGAACATTTTGCACTTGTTCCATTAAGAGTATAGAAATTTCATAGAAAATAAACCCTTTGTGTTCCAGCTGGTTCTCAGAGATCAGGAAGGCTGGGTGTTGCTGGGTTTAATTTCAGATTATAACCAGTTCAGCTCTCTAAGTTTGGTCATGCTCAGTAAGAAGTTTGATGAGCACAGGTTCACAAGTAGTGCAATTTCAACAGTACATGTTGAGTCTAATCAATAAGAATGTACCACTCTGATACTGGAGCTCTGGCCAATTTCAGTAAGAACTTACATGATCAAGAGCCACAAATAGAATGGTTTATTGAAGAAACAGGAAAACAAGTTCTGGATTGACAGTGGTAAATGCATTAATTGAAGAGAGTTAGTATGTATAGCGACCGAAAGTACAGTAACAGAGATCTATTACAAATATGTGTGTGTATATATATGTAAATAAATATTCCTGGAACTGCTCCAATACAGATGTTCACCTAAATGCTTCCCTTTGGGAAGGAGGAGAGACACAGTCCATTGACTGATCCCAGACAAGCAGAGGTGTTTTCCCCCCCTCTTATATTTTTTTTTCTTTTTCTGCCCCAAACCCCTCTTCTTTTATACAATAAATTTTAGCCCATCTCAAAAGGGGGGAACAATTGCATGTTACAGGTGGGGATTGGTGACTGTAACAACACTCGTAAGGCACGTTCTCTTTCCACTTGCATTCTTACTGGGTGAAAGTTAATAAGCAAACCAGGCTCCATGGCAGTCTTGGATACTTTCATTCAGAATTCATAGTTGATAGAAAGAGTAAAATAAACACTTTAGTCTTCCTCCAGCTATGAAAGAGGCAGTAAAGGATGTCTGACATTCACCAGAGAGCTTTCTCATGCATACTTATCTCCTTAAAGGACCAGATTTGTAGCAAGCCTTGTTTGGCACTGTGAAAGAGGGAGTGAAGACAATGGCTGGTCTGAGGCACAGGTGCTTTTCTGTGCTTCACTGGAACAACACTAAGCAGTGAGGCCTCCACTTTGCTCTGAACATCATTCAGTTGTTAGGCCTTACTTGAGCCAGGTGCAAGGTAAGAAAGAGGCTCAGCTCATGTTTTTCCCAACCAGCCTCAGCAATTCTTCACCAGATTAAGGCAACCCTTGTAGCAGGTCTGATTTATGATAACACAGATAGGATGAAAACTAGATGTAACATGCACATGGAAAAGGCTAGTAAACTTTCAAATTATATTATATTGGGTTTTATTCAGTAATAAATATATATATTTTATAGTAGTAATAATATATATTATAACATTATATCTTTCATAACAAGAAGTAGCCAGGAATGAATTACAGGAACTATGGAATTAGAAAAGGGCAAGAATGCAGGCGTAACTCTGGAATGAAAAACATGGCAGGGTCATAGGGAACTGAAAGGTCTAGGAGGAAGGTAAGTCAGAGGATAAACAGATGAGGTTGCACAAATGGCAGTAAAGAAAAGAGGTCCAACAAGAAAGGAAAAACTCCTAGAATCCACTCCAGAGCATGCAGCATGATATTTGTACCCTGTAGAATAAATGAACAATCTATCGGCCTTTTAAAAAACTCTCTCCATTATTGTTCAAATGATACTGCAAGAAATCCAGTATTTCAGGATTTATTAGAGAAAACTTTGAGAAAAACGGTCACCATAAATATAACTACTCTAAAAAATTAGGAATTTAATGTAGCTGTTGGAGGCACTTTGGCACTTGCATAACTACCACCTTGGATTTTAACAGGAGTCCATTGTCTTGTAAAGAAATGTTATTTCTTCCCTAATGCACACAGACTGCTGATGTACTGGGAATATTTTCTTACTGTTTCTGAGTGGAATTCCCGAAAGAATATCCTACAATTCATGAGAGGATTTGAGAGTATGTTTTTAATACAGGAAACAGAATGACTACTTTAGATACAGTAAAAAAGGAGAAGCAATTGTTGAATAGTCTGCACAAATGGCACATAATAAACCAAATTATCATAAAAGTTATTCCTTAGGTTAGAATACTGCTTTTTTTATTATTATTTACTTCAAAGGGAGTTTACAAATAGAATGAAAAGAAAGAAGGAAAGGGGACTTGCAGTTTTCTTAAGGTCAAAGGCCATGGTCCAGTAAGATGTTCTGATGGCGCAGAGACAGCACAGCTGCAGGCAGAAAGTTGGGATGCTGCTCAGAAATACAGTGTGCAGTCATCAGTGATTGCCAGTGATCCCATTGATTCATGATCATGGAAATGCTTTGAAAAATATGTGGAATTCAACACCTGTGACTTTTTAGGTCTTCATTTTTTTTAATGAAACATGCCTGTTCACCTTTTGGAAGCCATAAAATGTTTCTTAAAGCTCAACACACAGAAAAAGGAATTAATAGTGAATATGATAAAATGGAACTAAAGGGAGTGTTTATGAATTTGGGTCAAACTGATGACTAAAACTTTTAGTTGTAAGACAGGGTGGAAAATCCATATAGATTGAAACAGTTAAGCTTCTTTGCAATAAAATATTTCTGTTCAGACATGCCAAAAGCTTGAAATTTTTTTTTTTCAAAATAAAATTCTCTCTTTTTAAAAACAAGTAAAACAAGAAAAAGACTAAGCAAAAGGCCTAATTCTAAAAAGACATAAATAACTCTAAAAATACATAAAATTCTAAAATTTCTTTGCAGGAAGGAAGACTTGCTTTTGTCCAGGTTTAGTTTTCAGCCCCGAGTATCTGTTTTGGTCTAAGCTTTCTTTTTATTTATATTTTTGTTTGTTTACATACTGATTTCAGGCTCTAAAATCTATTTTCTCAGTGTAAAATTTACTGTTTCTCAATATTTTTCCATACTTAGAGGGCTGGAGTATATGCCTTAAAAGAAGATTCTGTTTTGGTTAGCCTGGAAAAGAGAAGGCTGAGAGGAAATTAACTACCATCTTCACCTAACTAAAGAAGAGTTGCTGAGAAAAAAGCCATAGACTCTTCTCAGATGGGCACTGCAAAAACGTAAGAGGCTGCAAGCCACATTACAGGATATCCCAGCTGGAGATAAAGATAATAGCTTTCACAAGAGTGTGGCCAAGTACTGGCACGTGAAACTAGAGAATCTGAAGGATCTCCATTCTTGGAGACTTTCAAAACCTGATTCGGCAAGCCTGAGCACCCAGATCAAACTTCAGAATTAGCCCTACTTCTTGCAGGCAATGGGAATACATTGGTCGCTCCAATTCAATTTACTCTGTATTTCTAAATGTGAATGTTTTGCACAGTAGTGCTCTGGGTTAGATCAAAATACACAGAATGATTGAGTAACAACTACATGACTACCAAAAAGCACTGGTTTGGCCGCTAGTGCACACATTCCATAGAAATCCAAGTGGTATTTCATGCTCTGCTTTAGACTTTCAGGCTGAGCTTGGCCAATTGCAAGGAGGAAATTTGCATTCTGAGCTTGGTTTGGACAACATCAGCTAACTTTCCAACCAAAGCTCAGGCAGCATGCTCAGGATATTTTACATTAAGCACTGTTGATGTGGTTTGGACCTACACAACCTTCATGTGTTGAAATATCTTCACAGACCCTTACAGCACACAGCAAAGCATGCAACCCTCAATCTCATTCTATAAAAACTTCTCTCTGGCAAGCTTCCACAGCCCTCACATTGTGTCTGACAGCTTGACCTAAGAAAAAACATATAATGAAATAGCAGTTATCTCTCAGGGTCATAGGAACATCACATGGTACCCAAATGAAACCCAGAGGCACAACTTATTCAGCATGGACACAGTTCACCAGTTAAAGCAGTGTGGGTGTGAGCCAGAGTGTGCCACCCCAGAGCCAGGAACTGAAACAATCCCTGGGATTGTTTTATTGAGCACCATAGACACATATATTATAGACACTGCAGTCTTTCTGAGAGACAGGTTTCAATTAGTTTTAAATGAGGCTGAAGTTTTTACTCTGTATGGGAATAATGTCTCTCTCTGAAGCAGATTTTAAAACCAGGAAAACTTTTTTTCTGCTTGATTTTCTAAAAAGTCTAATTTGTATGTAAATTTTTCAGTTAAGGATAATTAAGAATGCCAAATCAATTGCACAAAAGTTAGGAAATATCATCTCTAGGATTGACATTTCAGACTGAATTCACATGTGTTCTATGTATTTTTCATAGCTTCATGATTGACTGGTGGGTTTTTTCCTTCTCCCATTGGACTATACAGCTTTCCATTGACTAAAAAAAGGGATGTAAAATACATGATATTCTACCTCAGGCAAGGGATTTGTTTTTCTGGGTTTCCAAGATAACAGCTGCCAAGAACAGGTCTTTTCTGTTATAGACCTCACAGCCAAGGGTGCCCAAGCTTCACAGTACTCTGCTACATGAGCCATCAGGGAGAACAGGATGAAATTAGGCTCCTTTAGTGTGCCTAAGGTGATGCCTCAGGTTTTAACTTTAATATTTTTCAGATTCTGTACTGCTTTAGTGTATACTTCTGAGCTTCATATTAGGGGATATCAAGCCCTCTTCACAGAGTAGATAGACAAAATAATTCCTTCTCTAGCTGGGGACCAAGGATAACCAATCCAAATCTCAGGCCCAAGAGCATAAGCAACAGTGGACTGAAGAGAGAAAAACAAGAAGGAGGGGACTTCATGGGCTAAAGCTGTAATTGGACAATTAACTCCAATATGCAAATAGACCAGAACTTGTAAAAGTGTGAGATCCCATGACCAGTCATCCGTTTTGTGACCATTTTGGGTTCATCGTGAGCACAGCCCTGGCTGGGCTCTTGTGCTGCCCAAGGTGGATCTATTGAAGCCTCCTAATTTAAACTCCTACTTTATCCTTTAACTCTGTGTAATCTGTGTTCTAGGTCAGCCTACACAAGGCATCAAACACGTGTTGCATTGAAAGCTCACGGAAAGAGAGACATTTTCCTTTGTAACTGCAATTTCCCTGAGCTGATTTAGTATTTTGAAATATTTCCACCTACCTCTGGCACAGAATGACAGAACAGTCCAAGGCTGTAAAGAAGTTATTTAGAGTAGGACATACCAAAAGAAGTTGAATATGTCTACAATGACATCCTAGCAGTTTTCTGACCCTTGCCAGCTCATGTACTGAGAGCGCAGGACAGTGAGCAACACAGACTGCAGTGCTACAGGCTAAATGTGTAAATGAACCTGCATGCCTGGATTCTGTAATTGCATTGCTAATAAAGGAACCAACATGGTTTAAAGTTAACTTTGTGTCACTTCTATGAACAGCAACACCTCTTGATTAAAATGCTGTATTAGGAAAACTGTCTTGTCTATGAAAAAAAACAAAAACTGTGAAAACTCTCCAAACACACTTATTACAGGAGATATTTAATGTACACTTAATACAGTTTTATATAACCAATGATATGAGCTAATAGGCCTATAATTTGGTGTTTGCTTTCCATTAATTCAAGGAGTTTTTCTCAGATGGGTAGCAAGTCTTTGCATATTTATTTTTCTGTTTGGGGCTGATAGAAATTTGAACATGCCAAAGTGTTCTTCACCTCCCAAGGCACTGAGCTCTATCAGTCATAATGACAACTTAACTTTGATGACTAAACACTACTTATGGCAAGGTTAATGAGAACAGACTTTTCCATTGTACAGGGAATTAAGTTTAGTATTTTTAGCAGAATGTTTCTGTATTTGAATTATATGGTTATGCACAAGAATGTGAAATAAAATGAAAAATCATGTAAAATTGAGAAAGACTTTGAAGAACACATTACTCCTTAACAGTGAATTTTGATTTAGGATTCTGTCTCAACCCAAAAAGCTGACCATGCCAACAGGAAAAAAAAATAAGGTGAACTTTGAAGGTCAGAATGGGACATGGGTTACTCATATAATGAGCTCTTCCTCTTCCCTTAGGAAAGAAATCCTTCCAGAAGCAGTGCTTCAGAAAAACTGTAACTATTCTGTCTTGCTTTGACCACTCTGACAAGGCAATCATTGACCACTCTGAGAAGACAATTGAGCACTAGCCCAGGTCCACCAGCCATGTCCCAGGTAAACAAGGTCTCAGGGGACAATGGTTTTTTGCAACATGCACCTTCCTTCAGCAACCTCCTTCAAGCTTCTCTTCTAACTGAGCTCTGTGCTGTGTCTCTCTCCCAACCTCAAATTTATGTGTTTGTGTGGACTTTGCCCCAACTACCCCAGACTCTGTGTTGGACGAGACCATTAATTCCTAGCTATGACTCAGATAAACATGTCGTCATGTAAATTTAAGCACAGCTGTCTTGGGGTGATTTTATGATGATTAGTCTATTCCCTGATTGCATGCTTCATGCCCAAAAATGGTTGCTGTAGCTTTAAGGTGGGTCTGGAAGGAGATGGGAGCCTTGAAGCTCTTCAGTGAGCTTTTCCAAAGCCTCACCCCCAGTGTCCATCATGCCGTGTGGGCTGGGTTTTTGCTTGGCTAGCATGGATTTTTTTGTTAGGCCAGGCAGAAGTTTTTCTTTGTCCTTCCTGGACTTGAAGAGGCTGCAGCAGCAATTCTTCAGCAGCACTTCAAAGTGAACTGGAGATCAGAGACTAGTGGGAAAGACGAGGGGCCTCTCTGTTTCAGCCTCACATCTTGGGAAAAGGTGAGACAGCAAGAGAAAGCTCACCTGCTTCCTCTGCTGTGAAGAGGGGGCTGACGTCAGAGACTCACCAGGTTTCACATCTGTTTGCCTGAACTGCTGCTTGAATCTACTGGGGGTTTTTTTGTTTATTTTCCCTGAAAACCCATCCCATTTTGTACACATAAGAGGCAAACTGCTGTTGGCTTTTTTCTTTTCCCTGGCATTTTGGGTTTTTGTTCCGGTGTGTATGTGGGCATAGGGGTGGAGGGGGCTAAGTTCTGACAATTCAATATCTAGCATTTATTTACTTTTTACTGTGCCATGTGGGCACTCTGTTTGTCAATAAATGGCTGGGGGTTTTTTTCACTTTCATCCACTAGTATTCATATTGACAAAAAGGGACTGTTGGAACTTTTTTTTTTCTTTTTTTAGAGGAAATACTCATTCCACAGTGTTTTTCCCCTAAACTTGCCTCTAAACCAAGAAAACAGCACAAGACTTCAGGAGAGAATTATTCTGATAGTCTACTGTTCCCTTTGGCAGCCTCTTTGGAGGCTTAACTGGACTAAACTGGAGCTTCTACTCTTTATGTCTCTTCCAACACTTATCCCAAACCTAGGTGTCAGGTGAGATCCAGCTCAACATTCTCAAATCATAGTCCACGTGAACATGTCCTCAGGGAACAATTATTTTATCCCCATCCCTTCCTTTGGCAATCCATTTTCAATCCCTGACCAAAGAAAGCGCTAGGATTTCTCTCTTTTCTCAAAGCTGAACATAACCAGATCCCTAATCATAGGTTCAGGCTGAGACAGCCCAAAGCCCCTAACCATCAACCAGATGGAAACTTCTCTGAAAATAATTCTTTCCTGCCCCACTCCAAATGGGTATTCAAACTTGGCCTGTTTCCTGCCCCTAAGCCTAATTGTAGCTACAACTTCAACTTTGGTTGAAGTTAGTTAGTCTCTGCAGAGACTAACTGAAGTCTCCAAGCCATAGCCATGATAAACAAGTTATCATAAGAAAATTCCTACAGCAGATCTTTTTATCAAAATGGAGCGCTTGTCTCTGCCTCGTTAAAAGTCTAACTTAGTCTGAATGCAAAGGATGGATTGAACCTTAGTTCCAGATCCTGACCTAGCGCCCAGAATAAAGAGATTTCAGGGAAGAAGTATTTTTGCAGCCTACCCCTTACTCTGGCTGCTCCTTTTCTGCCCCCCCACCAACTGTAGCCCCAGGTTTTATCTCTCTCCCAACCAGGTATGTAATGTTAACTTTAACCCTAATCCCAGACACCAGCTGAGCCTTCTCCAACACACCCAGCCATGGCCTGGATGAAAAATGTCTCCAGGAAGAATTCTTTTCATGTTCCACCCCTTTTTGGCAGCTCTTGGTAACTCCACACCATGTGCATTTCCAGGCATGATGAGCCTCATTCTCCTAATCCAACATTTAACTCTAAGCCCATCCCTCAGGCTGGGCTGAGTCTTGGCTCAAGGCTTCCACACATGACCTGGATGAGAAATTTCTCAGTGAAAATTCTGTCTGCAGACTACTCATCCCTTTTCTAGCTACTTGTTAACTTTGCCAAGGGTGGTGATTCTTGGATCAGGGATGCTCTAGTTGTTGTTGCTCCCTCCTTCCAGAAAAATAATGGGTATATGACTTAGTATTTTCAGTGAATTATGTACTGAGTTCACCTTAAAGCAACTCAGTCACGATCCATATAAGACAGCAAAATAGCTTATTGTTCAAGATTTTTTCAATTTCCTGTCACAACAACCTTGAATGTGCTTTTATTTGGATTCTGCTTATTTACCTGATCAGAGGCTTTATCTGCTTCTGCCATATCCATCTGACTTCTAATCTAAAGAATTTCTACAGCTGCAAGACACATGGCTTCAATATCGTTCAAGATAATCATTAAAAACCCTTGAAACAGGTATTTTGAGACTGCAAAGCAATAGTTGGGTTTCCTTCATGCCATGGCAACCGGCCATGGAGCTTTAAATATGGTGGTAAAGGTACTGTGTAAGGTATGTCTAATAGCTGTTGTGGTAAAACAAGGAATGTTTGCACAGTCAAGAGAGCTGACATTTAAAAAATTAAGTTTTGTCTCCATTCTTTTTGGTTTTGCCATAATTTTCTCTTTTTTAGTGTGTCATGTGTAATGTGTCGGTGTTATGCTGTGATCTTTGAGAGAATGGCATGAAAAAGATGATATTTTATATTAGCACTGCTGGAAGAGTCCTTGGAGTAACTTTGATCATATCTATTAATACAGTTGAAGATTAATACTAGACTAATATGTGTCGAAATTAGTTCCAAATAAAATGTTTGCTTTATTTGATGAGTACAGCCAGAGTGGTATATTTGTTCCCTACTGTTTTAATGAGTCACACAGACTTTCTTCAAAATATTTCAATTTGCTACAACTGTACGCCTATTTATGGCTACATCTCATTACTTCAGAATAAAAATATATTTATTCCTTTCAGATTAATTTACTTTACCAGCCGAATCAAACCGAAACTGGCTATTTCCAGGTGCGGAACCGCTCCCTTTGTTCTTTTTTGAGACAGAAATGTTTTTCCGACGAGCGCTCGGCTCTTCACGATGCTGCCACTTGGTGGTGCCCCGGCGCCGCAGTGAAAACCATCGTGTCAACCGCTTGGATTGTGGCACTCAGACCCACCAGGTTCTTGCGGTGCTTTCTGTAAAATGGACAATATTTGCTGTTCTGTGGCCTCGGTTTAATCTCTCTCTCTCTCTATGTATAGGTATAGGTATATGTATAAGTATGTATACATATATCTATATATCTATATATCTATGTATATACAAAACACAAAACATTCACTGTAGTTGAATGATGCCTTCAAATTTGTTATGCATATTTCCTTGATTGATGTATTTAAAACTATAACTACATTATGACTGTTCTGTCACCTCTATCTATATAGTGCGACATCCTAAACTTCTTAAAATACTTACAGAATACATTATTTGGGATGTTCGGGTGGCTCAAATGTGCAACCAGTTGCAACAACAACAGTTAATATTTTCTGAAAAATGAAAACAGTCCATGCTAAAGCATCCTGGACTAACTGATGTCCTTCTATGACAAGGTGACCCACTTAGTGGATGAGGGAGAGAAAGGCTGTGGATGTTGCCTACCTGGACTCCAGTAAAGCCTTTGGCTCCCACAGCACTCTCCTGGCTGCTGACGATTTGGGTGAGTGCACTGCTCACTGGATGAAATACAGGCCCAGAGAGTGGTGGTGAATGGAACTAATGCAGTTGGCAGCTGGTCACTAGGGGTGCTACTCGGGGATCAGTACTGCGTCCAGCTCTGTTTAACATCCTTATCAATGACCTCGACCAGGGGACCAAGTTGACCCCCAGCAAGTTGGCAGCTGACACAAGTTGTGTGGGAGTGTTGATGTGCTGGAGGGCAGCAAGGCTCTGCAGAGGGACCTGGACAGGCTGGATCGATGGCCGAGGCCAGTTTTAAGAGGTTCAGTGAGACTGAGTGCTGGGTCCTGCACTTGGGTCACAGCAACCCTGTGCCACACGCTTAGGACACGGTGTCTGGAAAGCTGCCTAGCGGAAAAGGAGCTGGGAATGCTGGCTGACAGCAGCTGAACATGAGCCACTGTGTGCCCAGGTGGCCAAGAAGGCTGATGGCATCCTGACCTGCATCAGAAATAGCTTGGTCAGTGGGACCACGAAAGTGACTGTCACCCTGCACTCAGCAGTGGTGAGGCTGCACCTCAAATGCTGTGCTCAGCCTGGGCCCCTCACTACAGGGACACTGAGCTGCTGGAGCGTGTCCAGAGAAAAGCAGTGAAGGAGCTGGTGAAGGGGCTGGAGCACAAGTCCTGTGAGGAGAGCCTGAGGGAACTGGGGGTGTTTAGCTTGGAAAAAACTGAGGCTCAGGGATCACTTTATTGCTGTCTACAACCACTTTTAAGGACGGTGTAGCCAGGTTGGGGCAGGCCCTTCTAGGAAATCAGTGACAGGACGAGAGGACATCACTTCAAGCTGCACCGGCGGAGCTTCACTTTGGAGATTAGGAGGAATTTCTTCACAAAAAGGGTGGTCAGACATTGGAATAGGCTGCCCACCCCTGAAGGCGTCTAAGAAAAGACTGAACGTGGCACTGAGTGCCAAGGTCTAGCTGACAGGGAGGTGTTCAGTCATAGGTTGGATTTGATGACCTCAGATTCCAACTCCTCGGCTTCGGCCGCTCCCGCTCCGTTCGCTGCCTGCCACGTCGAGATCGCTGCCTCCCCCGCGGGCACCGCCCTTGGCCGGGCCGGGCCGGGCCGGGAGGCGGCAGGAGGCGGTGGCGGGAGGCGCGGCCCCGCCCCGGCGCTGGCCGTGATGGGAAGAGGAGGAGACCCGGGCGGCCCCGAGGCTGAGGCGGCCGCGTCCAGCGGAGGCTCCGCTCCCGTCCCGCCCCGTCCTACCCCCACCCCCGCTGCCTCCGCTTCGGACGGGCCGGCGCGGCTCTCCCGAGGCCGCGATGCGCTCGGCCTGAGCGCGCCCTCGCCGCCCCGCTCGGTTCGGGCCTCTGCGAGGCCGGGGACCGCGATGGCTGCGGGAAGCTGGCAGGAGGCGGCGGCCCGGTGGGCTGAGGATGCGGCGGCCCGGGTGCGGGACGCCTTGTCGGGCGGGCTGGGACTGCTGCGGGCCGAGCTGGGCCTCGAACTGGGCCTGGACCCGCAGGCGCTGCCCAGCTGGCTGGCCCTGGCGGTCCCGGCCGCGCTGGGGCTCGTGTTGCTGGGGCTGCTGCTGGCCGCGGCCTGCGGGGGCGGCCTCCGCAAGAAGCCGGCGCGGAGCGCGGCCGTGAGGAAGGGTGACGAGGCGGTCGGCGCGGGCCTGGCGGCCGGCGGGGGCCAGGGCAAGTCGGCCGGCCCGGGCTCCGGGCAGCTGAACCTCAAAGGCGATGAGCAGAAGAAGCGAAACAGGAAGAAGCTGCCGGAGAAGGCGGCGCGGGTAAGAGGGGTGCGAGGGCCGGGAGGGCAGCGCGGCTGAGAGGCGAATGACAGCGGCGGGGCCGGGCGGGCTGCGGCACCCGGCCGGCTCCCAGGGAGGCGAGGGGCTCGCGTCTGGCGAGCGGCCCCAGCCCGGCTGCCGCTGCCCCGGCCCTGTCGCGGTGGGAAGGATCGGGGTGCCGTGGAGCGCTTCCCGAGCCGCCGTGCGATGTTTGCCTGTGGACGAAGGGTGTGGGGGTCCTGATTGCTCTGGAGCCGTCTCGCGTCGTCTGGGTTGTTTTGTTACTTTGAAAACCTGGAGGAGCAGCGCTGCCACAAGTAAACTGCACGTTAATAGCCCTGGGTGATGAGGAAAAGGCTGGCTTTTTGGAAGCGTTTTATTGTAAACAAAAATCATATGAAATCTGCTATTACTGTTATTATTCACTGAATAATAGGGTTACCAACCAGTAGTGGAGACCTTAGAGTGGCTTAGAATTTCAAGTCAGGAGTTGTAGTCTAGGCAGCTAAAGACTATTGGAAGTAGCATTCTAAACCGTATAAATGCTGTGATGATTCAAACTTGAGTAAGCATTTTGCTTTGTATTTTCAATGGAACGTGTTAGTGTCAACGTTGCTGTGAGTGTGCCTCAGTAGGAATGTGTCTGATTTAGTTATTACAGTAAGGATCATCTCCTTTAATAAGGAAATCTGTGTCTTAGCAGCCCCTTAAAAAGAGATCATGCCTGTAATTTATATTGTTTTAAATCCTCAATATGTAGTGTGGGAACCTTACACCTTTGACAGCATACACTTAAGAGAAAATTAGTAGAATGCAGAAATTGTCAACTGTCCTTTTAAAGTTTTGGGGCTTGAAGGGATTGCTTCTATAGCTTTTATATTGTTAGGATGTTTGTAATCCTATTTATGTCCAAATGGATTATAGGAATGAAAGTGTAACAGATGTCCCCTGCCTATTACAACTGTGTCGTATAATTATATCTTGCTCTATAAAATCTGAGTTGTTTCCCTAATGATGAGAGAAAGGAGAGACAATGGGTTTGTATCTTCATTTGAGTCTGTGACAGCATTGAGATTTGAGAGGTTTGGGAAACTTTTTAATGAGAGTGTAAGGCTAGAATATCTTAAACAGAAAAAAAAAAGTCTGCATATGCCATCAACCTGTCTTTGAACAGTGAACTACTGAAGTTGTTTCTGGAAGTTGCAAGAGACTGAATGCTGAGCCCCAAGAAGAGGAAACATGATTCAGAATCTTTCCAGTGTAGCTAGGTTCTCCATTTTGGGGAAGGCATGCTTTTAAAGATGTAATGTTTTTGCCGTCTTGAGAAGCAGATATTTCAGTGTCAAAAAGTGTTATGCTTTCTTGACAACAAAGACTAATCCTAGAAATTAAATCGATTTTGCTTCATCTATTTAGTTGAAACTCCAGTATGAAAACAAATCATAAACTCTTGCAAGTCATTGCTGAAGACATTAAAAATGCCTCCACAGGAGATTGACTGAATAGGTAGATATTACTCTTGACTTGGCAATGCTTTGTAGTATACAGCTTCATAAAAACAAACTTTAGTAATTTTATATAAAAAATAGCTGACATTTTTCATGAATGTAAATAATTGTACTCTATTGAGCTTGGTTTACATAGGCGTAGAATAAGGTTAAGGCAATGTAGGAGCAAATCTTTTTGTAATCAAAAGAGCAAGGTAGTTTTTAAGCTGTCATTCTGTATCATTAAAATTTTAAAAGTTATTTTTATAGTACTTGGTATTCATTATTTCCATTGTGTGATGGCAAAAATCCTACCTTCTTCCAGAAGGAAATGCACAAACTGAATCATTAATTGTAGGTGCAAATAAGTTTATACCAGTGACAAAGTTTAATAGACCTGCCTTGTGCTCATTTTCCAAGATAAGTTTAAAGACACCAATATTAGCATGCCCCAATGTTTTCTGACTTACATGTGAGAAATTCTCAAATAACGTTGGAAACTTAAAGATGAAACAAAAAATCTTACAGATTGCTGCCTGGTGATTTTCATCGTGTGGTTTGTGTGCTGTGATGCTAATAGCTGGGAGGGGAAAAGAGTAAGCCTATTACCAGTAGATTTACTACAGGGCTTGCTGTGCCAGGGTCTAGATTTCCATTGCAGGCGTTTCAGAAAGCTTAGAGCAACTGGTCTGTGGCTTTAAGAACACACTGCAGATGTCTAATTAAAAGCTGTAGGGTTACTTTAATACAGAATTCCTGAGCTCTCTGTATGGCAGGTGATGTGTAACACTCATCAGGCAGGATCAGAAGTGTTCTTCACTGCAGGTTTTCTGAGGATGAGTATCAATTGCTTTTTTTCCTTGCATGTGGCTTTATTCAGTACCTGTAAGTAAGGTACAACTTACCTCGTGTTCTTAGTTAAATGGGTTTCTTTGAGTAACACTGCACTGACTGAATGCAGTAGTATCTATGAGGTTCTGTTTATTTACTTGCTGTTAATAGATTGAGAAAAAAATGGAGCTGAAACTGTTTAGCATTCATTGACATTAAAGTTTACAGAGCCAGTTCTGGTTTTCAGGCTGATTGGAACAAGGTATCATGGTGTCTTTACATCAGATTCTGTGCAGTAAACTTGAAGCTGCTTTTTTCTTTTTTCATTTTTACTTTAACTCCTGCAAGAGGCAAAGGTCTTTGGCCTCATTAAGAATTTTTTTTTCTGTCCCTAAAACTTAATATTTAATTTTGATTCCTTCCCCTTCTGAATAATTACAGTGCCTCTCTCTCCTACTTCAGCAGAAAAAATTGAAGCTGTTCTTACATGGTTTCTGTGCAGTGTGCCAAACACCACAGAAACTTGAGAGTAGCCATCTTCTGTGCTCTGCTGCCACTTTAGGGAGCCATTCACACCATTCTCTATTTGTAGGTGTGGAAAATACCAAATTGACTTTTTACTTCCTATTGTTTGTCATGCACCTGGAGAATAAATGCTACACACTCTAGTAAAAGTATTTGCATTCATT
This sequence comes from Passer montanus, assembly GCF_014805655.1. NCBI lineage: Eukaryota > Metazoa > Chordata > Aves > Passeriformes > Passeridae > Passer > Passer montanus. The sequence goes on from NW_024366480.1 coordinate 2,854,083, forward strand.
TGAACAAGTTTCATATTTGGTCTGCTTGAAAGAACTTTCTGGGCTATGGCTGTTTATTGCTTATGTGCACTCAGATTGTGTGAAGACTTTATACTTTCAGCTGATACTCCTGTGTTGGTTCGTGTGTATGTTAGTGGGCAAAAGGCAAACATAGGGCTGTAGGATTCTTTGGGCCTCTGGGGAAATTGCTCAGTTTCTTTATGAAGAGAAGCTTGCAGAAAGCATTGGCAAACAGATTCTTTATTGCCCAAGATATTCTAAGAGGTGTCTTTATAATGTGTAACTGAGGGCTTTGGCTAATGCAGCGTTGTAAGATTGAGGTGATAGCAATTTCATTAATACTGTTTGAAGCATAAAACTGAGTTATCCTTTGCACTGCCATGTTTAAAGAGTATTTTTTGTTTTGACAGTCTAAGCAAAACCTTTTTTACATTTGGTGTGTCTTAACCTCCTCAAACGAATGTATGTGGAAAAAGGTTTATTTATTTAAGTATTGGAATTTTAAGATCCTCAGGCAAAAAAAGCATTCAATAATCAATACTGTTACTGACAGCATTACTTCTGCCTTATTGCATCTTGCCTGGCAGCTTTAAGATGAGGGTAAAAAGGATGGCAAATAATAAATTGCGCAATTTTGACTTAATTTTGTCAGTGGATATTTAATGTATTACCCATAAAGTTTTAAACTTTGGGCTATGGTTATCTTTTTAAAATGAAACATTTCTGAATACTGTAGAAAAACTTTCTTCCTTCTTGCTTCTGTTTCTTTCTTTGGTATATCCAAAAATGGTCACATGGATTTTGGTTACAATTCTATGATTCATCTGTGGGCAGAAAATAAATGTGGAAAGCTTCCACTGAAAAGGAGAGAATTACAATTAAGGGATGTATTTCTCCCAAATGTATCGGAGTCCAGGTTTTCTAACATATTTCTAAAGGTTGTTCTTTACATGATCAGATGATCAGACAGCATTTTGAACAGTCATGTGGATGGATTTTTCCAGAGGGTTTTTAATGGATATTAATTAGTTTATTAGTTTAGAGAACAAGCTGAAGTTTTTTGTTTGGTTTTTTTAATTTAAATATTAAAACTTCAATTTATTGAATAGTTGGGAGGAATTAAGAAAGTAGATTTCTCTTTAAGGTATACATGTAATAGCTAAGAAGCAGGGTACAGAATTTAAAAAGTTAGTTGGCTGTAAACTTTTTTGTTACACATCCAATACTAGATGCATCAAATATGTTGTCTAACTTTACTTCTAAACAGTCCGTGGAGAAAATAGGCACAAGAACTGAGTTTTGGCAATGAGTTATTTTCAAGATTAAATATCAGTTCTTTGGTATCCCTGTGGAATATACCAATAAGGTGGACTTGGTTGAGAAGAGCTTTTAGAGAGAGCTCCTAGACCAGACTTGTAAAATATACTTTGTTTTCAGAATGCTGAGGGAAATGTACTGCATATTAGATATGACAAGTCTAGTTTAAAGCTGGTTGTTGAAGGAGAAGAGGGGTTAGGTGACCTGATCTTTCAATTTCTATTTATAGTTGCTTTGAAGAAGTTGGCGTGCTTGCTAACTACAGTAAGCAATACTATGTTATGCACTAGTGAAATCATGCCAAGGGTGGTTTGTAAGCATAATACAACGTGGCAAGACTTAAATGCCTGTAACAGTTAAATTGAGGATCAGATCTAATATTTGAAGGAATAGGCCACGCTAAGTTGTGATATGGCTTTTGTTTTACTTGAAAACAATTAGGTTTGTGTGATGCAGAGTTATAATGGTTTTTGGGTTTTTAATAGCAAAAATAATAACTAAAGGTAATTGAGCTTGATATTTAGTTTGAAAGAATTGCGGGAATTAAAGCAGCTTTGAAGTAGCTATTTATGCTTATTTAGTTTTCAGTCATTCATGTATCTGAGTCACTCTGAACGTGAACCAGTGACATTTGTGTGGACTCTATCAATTACTATTCTTAACAATTGCTTTCCATGCAGTGAAATTAATGGCTGACTGTAGTAAAATATTTTCATCTCTTTTGCAGTTAAGCAGAGTAACTTCAGTCATAGTAACTTCACCATTTGTTAGAAGTAAATGATTTCTAAATTACTACATTTCTGTATGTGGTATGTGTAGGCTAAGGTGTATGCCTTTGTTGTCAAAAGCAATGTAAAGACTCATTTAATGATTGTCCAGAGTTCTAACTTTATATGTTGAATAATATATGCTAATTTTCTTTCCTTAATTGTGTGAGAGGGAAATGGTAGACTAATGTAACACCTGTAATCAAGTCTGTCTGAAAAGAACAGTGGGCTACCTTGCTTAGTCATGCTTCATGTTTGATTTCTAATTTCTGTTCTACTATGAAGTTTAACTTGTGAAGGAAGTGAGCTGGGAGGGATATGCATAGAGAGAACTTGCAGATGTTTGGTCAATGTAAAAATTATTTTTAAAAATTAGTCCTCTTGCTGAACTGCTACAAAGTGGTAATTGTGTTAATTAGATAATTTATGGCGTGTACAACTGTAGCTGTTCTGAATCAGTTTTCAGAACAGCTATAGGATTGTAAAAGCTGGTAAATTTCCGAAATTACCTTTTGTTTTGAAATTCCTGGATTGAATAGGAGTGAAATTAAATGAGAAGACCTGTTCTCTTTCCTTTCTCATTTCTGTGTTTGGTAAATAGAGAATTGCAGTAGATCCTTTGAACAACAATCCACAATTTGATCTCCTCTATTCAATAATCTTACAAGCATTTTTCCGTCAACAATTGCATTTCAGTAATTGTGTAATTTGAACTTTGCTTCATCTGCTTTCTCTAATTTTATTATTTATGCTCATTGTTTACACAGCCTAATGGACGCTCTTTCCTTGAGGTATCTGAAGATGAAGTAATACAAACTGTCCATAAAGACAATATAAAGCAGCCTGTGGACACAGAAAAGAAGAATGAAAAGGTTAGTTACGGCTACAAAGCAAAAATGTTAAAGTTTGATTTATAATATTTCAGTATCTAAGAATTCTGGTTTTGGTTTAAAATCCTGTTACTTATTTGAATGAAGAGGCAGATTTCTTATTGTGAAGAGTACTAATCTAATTTGGAGTTGAAAAGAGCTAAAGTAGTGTTTTCTTAACTTCTGAGACATGCCTTATCACAGAATGTTTGTCAAGGAAACCCCACTCCCAGCCCCCCACTAAACACTGATATCTCTGTTCATCATGTGACAGTGTTAAGCCTACAGAAATAAAGTTTGTTTCATCTTGATGGCTTCATGGGGATGCAGCATAATGATAGTATTGTTAAGTGCCTTGTAAATGGTCTACCAATTGGGAGACTACTATTCAAAGGATTTAGACCATGTGCCTGCTTATTTCTTTTGCCAGATGCATCCATTAGTAATTGGAATTCTTGATTTTTGATGATAAATGTGAGCTTTGAAGTCTGGTGCGGGCTTTTTTGTTACGCAAATTAAACAGCTATATTAAAAATATATTTTAAAACATCCATCTGCAATGTCTAATCTAAAAGGTAACCTTACTACTGGCAGTGTTATTTTTTGAACTGTGAGGACTAATCTTTTTTTTTTTTTATTACATATGCTGTCCTTTATGGGCAACATGGATATGCTTGGGCCTTTGATAATTTTTTGCTTGGTTCTTTTGCTAGCACTGTGCATAAAGTTTTCCCACTGTCATTGTTTTCTGACTTTTCTTCAATAAAATGCTTTTTTTGTAGCTATACTGAGGAAAAATAAAAGGTTGTGTATAAACTTTGCTGTGAGGGTGGTGATACACTGGAACAAGTTGCTGAGGGAGGTTGTGGATGCCCCATCCCTGGAAGGTTCAAGGCCAGGCTGGACAGGGCTTTGAGCGACCTGGTCTAGTGAAAGGTGTCCCTGCCCATGGCTGGGGTTGGAGCTAGATCATTTTCAAGGTCTCTTCCAATCCAAGCTTTAATAAATACACTTGCTTACCTTCCAATAACTTCTTTTGTTGTTAAAAGTTAACACTTTTGGCTAAAAGACTCTATCCTTTTAGTTTGCTGTAGGACTTTAAATGTTTTTGCAATTGGCAAATTGAGTGACTTTTCTGTGAAATAGGTTTGCTGTAAAGTTCCATGCTGTGTGGCTCTTCTTCTCCATGTTTTGTATATCAGACTGACTTTGCTGGTTTTTTCCCCAAGTACATACCACAATTTGAACCTGAATGAATAACTCTGTTTGCAGGTTTTCAAGTAGATTAGGTGTTTAAATCCTCAACTTCACATTAAAATTGCAGACATAGTGACCTGAATTTTAAAATGTGAAGCTGAAACTGCAGCCCTAGGAAATAAGTACCACTAAGCAGATGTGAATGATTATTCAAATTGTGGTTTCATATCACTTTGGGGGATCCTGGGCAAAAAATTAATTGGGTCAGGAGTAAATTGTTACCCTTCAATTAAAAGCATACTTAAGAACTTGCTTTGAACTACAGGTAACTGTACAGGCTTCTGATTATTTGGTAAGGCTTCTCAGGGGGCATCTATAACATTTGTAACATTACAAACCTGCTGAGGTTGTAGTGGGTCCTGTGTGTCTTTGTGTACCATCTTTGGGATGGATGGTGTTAGACGATGGCTGGGATTGAAGTTGTGTGTACATATATGAAAGCATATAACCTGTGGCCTGAAGGGCATAGTTATTTTTTTGTGCTTCAATGTATGTGCTTAGTGAAAGTCACACATCCTTTGTGTTTCTGTATTTCTTGGCTGCTTCAGGGTTGTGAGTATCATGTGTGTTTTCCTGCTTCATGGCAGGGGAAGCTTTGGGTAATGTCTGGGCTCTGGCTGTTCCCAAGGTTTATTATTCTGCAGTTAGTGACTTGCCACAGTACAGGACAGGGTTTTTTTAGTGTTTAGTGTAAGGGACTGTTCCCTAAGACATGAATCTGTGGATGAGATCGTGGGAAGTTAAAATGTCATCATCCATTCTGTTTGCAAGCACACAACTGCTTTGTCTTGAATACTAGAAATGATTACTCAGCTAGGGATCAAGAAGAAAGATTTATTTTTCTATTGTTCTTGCATGGGGCACAATGCATCCTAAAGACTTAAAAAAATTTGGCAGGCCTGCAGTATTCCTCATGTGCTCTTTGGCAGAGCCAACACTGGCATCTTTGTGTTTTGCAGAAGGTGACCTTCTGAATGCATAGACTTCTGCAGAATGACCAGCTGGCTTGCTCTGGCTTTAGCATCTCTTGCTGTTTCCATCAGTTTGATACTGAGATATCAACTGGTGCAGTACAAAGTTTAGCAGTTGGTGGGTTAATTGGATAAAAAAGGATGGTTCTGGTTTTTCAAAACAGGGTAACACAGTTTAGAAAAGTAAACGTGTTTTCAAGATTTGCATTCTAGATCTTTTTAAAAACAGTGTTTGTTAATCACAAACTTCTTTTTCAGCTGTTAAACTTTGACGTTTTCCTGAAAAGTATAAAATTTGATGGCAGTACTTCCATAGGAGCTAGTTATTTAAGGAAACTGAAGTTACAGTTTGGAAGAGTAGTCATCTTGAACTGTTGTCCAAGAGATTTCTGAAGTAATTGCAGGTCTTCTCTTAGTGCCAAAGGACAGTTGAGTAGTTACAGCTTTGTGGATAGAAACTTTCAAATCTCAAGTTCCGGTCTCAGTGTAGCTGCATATAGGAGACAAAGGTACAAACTTATTCTGTTTGTAATCTTTCCCTGTTTGAGCTTGAAGAGGCAATTTATAACTAATTTTAAAGCTAATTCTCATTTTCCTTTTTAATTCTTTCATTAGAAGTTGCCCTAGCATATAATTTGACTTGTTCATATTTTTAGAACCAATTCTTCTCAGGTTGCTTTTGAAACCAGCCCTTGTCTTTTGGAGGCTTTTCAGAAGTTAGTTAGCTGTGTGTGGGCAAAGGTAGTCTGCTGAGCAAATGAAAATTCCATTTGGGTGCATCTACAGTTTGGGTCTCCATGTACATGAAACCATGAGCTAACTGTTCAAATCAGTTCCCTAAACTTTATAGGAGTGGTGATGCAGCATTGCATATAAGCAGTGAATTTTTTATCATCTCTGCTGCACTAACAAGCTATACTGCTCTCAGTACCTGTATTGAAGCTGTGGATTACTCTGGGGATGTGGTAACTCTAAGGCATATTAACTGAGTGATACTGGGGGGGGCCCATAGAATATCTGCAGCAGATGTAGTAATAATTTAGGTGTTACCAGTTCTGAATTCTAGAGAGATTGTTAGACACTTCTTGGGCATTTAAGACTAGAAAACAAAATCATGGGAACTCAGGTATACAACTGGCAATTTCTAGTCTGACTCTGGCAGATGTAAGCCAGAAAGACATCCAACATTCTTAGAATATTTAAGAGACAGTAAATAAGTGAATAGTTCCCCTTATAACATTTGAGTGGATAACCATATTTCTTTTTAAAGCCTTGTTGGTTTTCATTCATGTTTACCTGGTAGTTCTTTTGCCTTTCTTCACTAGGTTGTAAAGCTTTTCAGTACTGTGTTTTCTTTCTAAGAAGGTAGTCAAGCCAATTTGCTCCAAGGCTTTCTGCAATATATTTTCTTCCAATATCTTGATTTTTTTTCTCAATACTATCCTTTCCACACTCTATATAGTTACCTGGTTGCACCAAAACTATTTGCAGTTTTGTCTGCAAATAGTCTGCATCTGTCATGTCTGTTCCTATTTGTTTAGCTTAGCTCTTGCATCCAAGAAGCCATAATGATGAAACCTTGAGGGAAAAAAAAAGTTTGGAAAGTAGGGGCTCTAATCACAGCTTGTGTTTTGAAGTAATTTCCAAGCTGGACTTTTTTTTAAGGAGTTGCTGGCATTATTTATTTCTCCATGTGTAACTTTATACTTCTGCATAAAACAAATTTTGACAGAGTGGCATCTGCCTGCTAAACAGCTCATTACTCCTCTGTGACTGCGATGCTGCCAGCATAGCTGCTTCTGCCTGGCTTTGTACTCTGTAGTATAAGTAATGTTCCCCCCACCTGCCAGTTCTGTGCTGCATAAGTCTTTCACAGAAGGTTGTTCAGGAGAATCTGTTTTGAATTTATTCCTGTATTTTAGGTGGGGAGGGAGTTCTGAATCAAGTGATCAGTCAGTAATTATTAAGAACATGTTTTATTTTTATTCTAGTCAAAGAAAAAAAAGAAATCAAAGGGAGATTCCAAAACAGTTCAGGATACCTCTCGTCTGGATGGAAAGGAAGTTGATGAAGGTACTGAACACAAACATACACAAAATGTAAACATTATGGCTTAAGTACTGTTGAAGATTTACTTATGTTTGCTTCATAAAGAAACATAAGAAACTCCTAACTCCATAGTCACATATTGTATATGGAAATCTGATCTTTGAAACAACATTATTTAGTAACTTCAACTGATTTTTTAAAGTCATCTTATAAAAACTGAGAAATTTGATAGTAAGGTGTTCATGCTATTCATGTTTTGCTTTGTGAAGCCAAGTATTATCACAGAAAAACTTACCTTTGGCCATTTGTGTTTTCAATCTAAGGTTGAAGCTGACTGGTTAAACTTCCCTCAGACTTCTGTTTGATATGATACAAGCTAGAAATCTTTTCTTCCTCTCTGACTTAGTGATGTTTTCCTTTGGTGATGTTTTAGGAGCTTGGGAAACAAAAATCAGTAACAGAGAGAAGCGTCAGCAGCGTAAACGTGACAAGGTGCTGAACGATGGTGGCTCAGGAGAATTAAATCTCCAGGGCGTAGAAAACACGGTTACTGTATCCATTGAACAGCTGATGCCTACACCATCACTTCCAGTTGGTCTCAGAAAAAATAAAGGTATGCTTGATAGGTCTGTGAATGTGTCCTAGAAAGATAACTTTACTTGAATGCTTAAATAGTGACTCTGTTTTGGATGCATGTTAGGTATATTTGGCGGTGAAACTCTTGAAGAAAATATTTCAAGCTGTGTAGCAGTACTTTCTCATTGTGCAAAACTCCCTATTTTCTAGCCTCATTTTTGGGGAAACTCAAGAGTGTTTTGGAGCCAGTGGCTAAGGCACTGGCCTGCATCCACACTGGTGTGCTGCTGGTTGCTGCACAGCTGCATAGGCCTGTCCCTGTTCCTTCACTTGTGCTCTGTGACTGTGCCCTTTGTTTTCAGAAGCTTCAAAGGCATCCTCAGCACTGCTGCAGGCAGCACCAACTCCTTAACTTTTTGAGTGCTTCCTTGTGGGAAGGTTATGCCTCTGAAGTTCTCTTAAAATATCATGCACTGCTTAACACGTAGGTATTTTTTTCCAACGTAGATTTAGTAGTATCCTGTACTAAAGCTGTTCATAATGGTAAGGCACATGTGGCTGAGATTTACTAGTCAGTTACTGTAGCTGAAGATTCAATAGATGCTGCTGCTGTCTTTACAGAAACAAAAGATAGCACGGGCTGGTTTAAAGCATGTGTAGGCACAGGAATTCCTATTTGGGTAAAACTGAGAAACAGGTGCTTTACTTAAATGAAACTTAATGTTCTAGCAAACAAAGTGACAAAAAGACTGAGCCGAACACCTGTCTGGTACCTTGAAACAATTTATCGAAATTTGTATGCCTCACCCTCCTGTTTCATTGAGGCTCATTTGCACCTTGACTGAGTGCATAATTGTTGCCCTGAGGACTACATCAGCTGTTTCCTGCCTTTTTTTCAGTCCGTTTACACAGGGCTCCAAGAAATGGTAATTCCAACTGTCTTTATGCGCTGTTGCTAACTATAACAACTGTAACCTCTCCAGTGAGAATCCTTTAAGTATCATACTTTTTTTGTATCTTATGTATCACCTTGTACAAGACTAATGCAAAAAGAATTTAGCTGTATCCAGTGTTTTCATGGTGAGGTAGAAGTTAGAAATAGTTACAGGTCTGAAATACTTAGAGCCACTCTTTGCTTGTAAATAACAACCCATGTTTTAGGCTTGTGCTCTTTGTTCATTGGGAAAGTAGTTTAAGTTCTTTGAAATCTGCAGTTATTTGGTATATGGGTCCTAAGTCACTTTGAGAGCATTCTGTCTGCAGCATAAACACAAATAAAAATATAGCATTTTAATTTTGTCCTTAAGTTTTCTGTAAGTGTCTTAACTTACTGTGAGGAACTAATATATTTTTTTCTTAAAATATTAGTAATGGATTTTTAGAAGATTTTTACAGGTGTTGCTTTATAAAAAATCTTAATCTAGCTTTGTTTCCTCTTCTTAATCAGGTGATGCACTTTTGAATGCACAGATTAACAGTTCTAAACCTGCAAAGGGGGAGTCATCAATTCCACAAGGTAAAAAGTTTTTATTATTGGGCATCCTAAGTAACTAGAGAAGTATTTTACAGAAGTGAAAACAGCAACTGTCAGTGCAGGATTTTGAGTTACTGACATAGAAATTTACTGTACATCTGGCTCTTTTGGCTATGCAAATATTATACTTCTAAGTTGCAGTTATTTCTTAAGAAATTGAAAACAGTTTCTGTTACGTGTAGAAATACAATTCGGTATTTTAAATTTTCATGTAGATGACCTATTATAAAAATCTTTATGTACAGAACAGTAATATTTATTTTTAAGCTCTGCTGAAAAAAAATTTATGCTAACTTTTCAGACTGACTCACTTATTTGTGAGTTAATTAATTATTTTCTCAAAGAAACCCTGGTACAGATAACTACAGAGAGTTCACAAGTCCTGATTATTGTTTACACGTGTTTCAGGTTGAATATATAAGTTACTCAGTTCTTTACATTCTCCTTTGAGATGCATAAATACATTAGTTTTGAAAGTTGTTACATATAAATATATGTTTATGAAAAGAATATACTTGACATATGTCATACACAAAACTTAAAATATTTGACTAGTAAATCCTAACAGTTTTGTAATAACAGATACTGCTATAATAATACTTGAAGTGAATTAGTTTGACATAATGAAATCCAGATGGTTCTTACTTACATATAGCCAACATTAGCTGTGTTGCCTTAATCCAAAATAACTACTATAAATAAGTCAACAAATGAGTTATTAAAAGCACACAGATCCAGAAAGTGAATTCCTTTCTGCTTCTTTTTGAGAGTTTTACTTCACACTCAAACTTCCTGTACCATGGCACAGAAGGAGGGTGCTGTATTCTTCAGAGATGCCTGATGGGAACACAGGAGAAAATAATCAAGTTTTTCAGTAAGGGGAAGGTCATGAGGAAAAAAGCTTTTCATGAGAGAGTTCAAAGCATCTCTGGACAATCAGCCTTTATGGTTTCCAGAACTTCAGTAATGCAGTATAATTTTGAAGTTAGCTGTGCATTGAACACAAGGTGGGACTAGGTGACTTTGGGAGATCCTTTTCAATCTTCAGTTTTCTGTGATTTAGTGAGAACTGGCTGGTCATTTAGAAGTTAGTTTTTGACAAAAGAGTAATATACAGAGAATAATCAAGCTCCTGCTTCAGGACCTCAGCTGCCTTTTTGCAAAGTTGCAAAAAGGTTTTTCTAGCAGCTGCAGTTTGGTTTCTGTCTCTTCAGTATTCTTTTGTTGCCTTTCCCTGAGACTTCATATTACTCTAGGAGGACATTGACTGACAGGAGCAATGCTAGTGCTGTAGAGAAAGGGCAGTGGTTTTTGTACAGCAATGGTGACCTTACAGATGTCTGTGTTTGGAATTGATTTTTCTGAGAAAATGTAGGCATATCTCACCTAATTAATTCTATGTCAGTGAGGCCAGCTTGAATTGGGCATGTTGATGCTGCCTGAGTTACAAGTTCATTTGAGAAATAAAATGTTTGGTCTGTATTTTTTTTGGCATATGATACTGACTTGTGCATAAGGGTTTGGCTTACTGTTTAAGTGTTACACTTGTAATATGCAAATATTTCTTAATTGCTTGTAGAAGAACAGTTCTTCTGTTTTTTCCACTGCATATATAAAAAGATAAAGGGGATTTGATATACAAAGCACTTTGAAAAAGATTTGTGATATATAGGAAGGGAGGCTGGATGCACTAGCCCTTATATTTTATAGGGACATAAATTTTAAAAATTCCATTATGATCTTTGTCTCAGTGTACTGCTGACTTCTCAAAGAATACATTAAACTTGCAGTGGTTGGTAATTTCTCGTGAGGGTAACTTGTAACAGACATTCTTGCAGTGTTGTGGTCTTTTACCTTATTTATAATATTATTCACTATTACCTTAGTGAATCATAAAATATGTTACTTACAAATTGAGTGCTACTATGATTTCTGTCTCTCACTGTGAGGGACTCTATGGTCAGTATGATACCTATGCTCTTTGTAAATCCTGTGTAGTGTTTGGGAAGTATTTTCTAATATTTGGTAATTTTGTCTACATCCTGCTTGGAGAACTGCTGCATGCAGTTATGAAACAGAAAATACTCTCCATTTAGTGCATGGGTTTTTCCAGAAGTCATCCCCATAGTCCTCTCTAAGAGAAATTAGCTGACAGTGTTGAAGTACCCTCCCCACCCTTTTTCTAATCTAGAGACACCAGTTCACCCACACCAGGTTCAAGCCCTATAAAGAAAGGGATGAGGAAAGAGAGTACAGTTGGTGCTGTTTTTTCCTCTCTCTTCAAGTTAGTAGACAGATGGTGCATATCATCTGAACTGGAAAATCAGCTGAGACAGAGCAGCAGCCCTGTCTGTATCACACTTGTGTAGCAAAGCTTCTGTTCACTCAGGGGTTTTTTATTAAGTGAATGTGCATATAAGTGATATTTTAATTCTTCATCCAGTTGTTATTTTAAATAATCCTTTTATTCTTGTTGTATTTAAGTTTCTCCGGGATTGAGTGAAAGCCACACAGTAAATGGAGGAAGCTGGAATGAGAAGTCTGTAAAAATCTCCTCACAGATTGGTGTAGGGGAGGAGAAATGGACATCTGTTCCTTCAACTGCAGCTGGGAAGAGGAAGACTGAGACATTGGCTTGGGGCCAGGACACTGGAGATGCTAATGGAAATGGAAAGGACTGGGGTGTAAGCCTGGTAGGCAGGCCCTGGAAAGAGCGTTCTTTGTTCACTCCTATTGGTAAGCTATTTCCAAGAACTTGCTTCATGTAAGCAATTTTACATAAATGTATTTGTCAGTAGTGGATCTCTGAAATATTTTCATGTTTATATATTAAAAACATCTTGACGTGGTCTAGTGAAATGTTAACTGAACAATTTCTGTTCACTGTAAGTTTGATGGCTTAGCATCTTTGTTTCTGTGTACAGTTAAACTGGGTTTTTTTGAGTTTATCTGACAAAAAATTATTTCTGTGAAGGAATGTAATGTTGTATATCACTTTCATAAAATTCTGAAGATGATTACTAAGCCATTTTGAAGCGTAATTTCTTTTAAATTATGCTTTAAAAGCTAGGTTGGATTCTGTTGATCCAACATGATAAAATTAATTGTGTATGGTTTTGGCAGGTGTTTTTTTAGGCCCCAGGCATAAACATTGTTTAACTCTTGTCACAGTGTTACACTGTTCTTCTCATTAGAAACTGGTTTATTTTAGTGCTCAGTACAATTTTCTGCCTCTTTTTCTTGCGCTGTCCATAGTAATAATGGAGAAGAGATTTCTTAATTTCTCTCTGGGCAATATTCATCAGCTTATTAGTAAATGCTGTAACATAGCCCTTCCCACTGTTCAGTCTAAGTATCCTCATCTCTTCTGGTAAGCAGTGTTCCCTTGTCATCAGCAGTGTTACCTCAGTCTTGTCAAGTAGCAGCCAGCAGCTGAGCCCCATCCAGCCACTCGCTCACTGTCTCACCAGCAGGGGAGACATTGGAAGGAGAAAAGCTGGAAAACTCCAGTGTTGACATAAGGACAGTTTAATAGGGAAAGCAAAACCTGTTCATTCAAACAAAGCAAGGAAATAATTCTCTACTTCCCATGGGCTGGTGGGTGTTCATCCAACACCAGGAGAGCTTCAAGCGCTTCATCACATGTTTGTAAAGACAAACACCATGACTCCAAATGTCCTTCCCTTCCTCCCCTGACTATATACTGAGCATGATGCCACATGGTAGGGAATATTCCTTTGGCCAGTTGGGGTCACTTGTCCAGGCTGCGTCTCTTCCAACTTCTTGTTGGGAAAACTGCAGCTCCAGTTGGGAAAGGCAGCTCCAGCTGCCTTGCTGCCAGCAATACAAGAAGTGGGAAAGGCCTGGGCTCTGTGTGAGCACTGCTCAGCAACACCTCTGTATTACCAATCCTGTTTTCAGCACAAATCCAAAACACAGCCCTACCCCAGCCATAATCTGCAGAAGTCTAGGCCTTCTTTTATTTCTCTGGCATATTTCGAAATTAAGTTCCTGAGGCTAGATTTTATATACCCTTGGGAGCTTTACTGTTGCCAAGTAGAAGTGAAGGGCTTTTTTTCATGTTCTGGCTAGATGTGTTCTGCTGTGTATTCTTACAAGGCATTTTGTAGTGACTGACCAACTTTTTGTTGGTTTTGTTACATCTGGTAACAAATGAATATTCTACTGGTAAAATGAATATTTTTTTGGGTGTAGGAGAGCAGTGAAAGGAACAAGGCATTTTGTAGTGACTGACCAACATTTGTTGGTTTTGTTACTGTTGGTTTTGTTACATCATGTCTATCAATCTGATTTGCTTCTGGTAAAATGAATATTTTTTTGGGTGTAGGAGAGCAGTGGAAGGCTTCCATGATGACCTCACTAATGCTTTCAACACTGTCTCTCACAGTGTTGTTGTATCCAGACTAGAACAGGTGTAAACCTGATCAGGCCCAAGGTAATGGTCAGTGAGTCCTACTCTCCCTGGGGGCTGGACAAGGAGAATGTCACAAGGCTCTACTTAGAACTGTCCTGTTTATCATCTTTGTAAGTGAGCTGGAGGAGGCAACCATGTCATTCATATCCAGGTTCCAGATTATCTCAAACTTGAATGTGGGGGCAGGAGTCAGTTGAAATGGTCCAGGTCAGGGATCCCATTCAGAAGGACCTAAACCTGATGGGAGTAATGGGCCAACAGGAACCCAAAGAAGTTCAGTGAGGATAAATGTCAAGTGCTGAATCTGCTTGGAAGCAATCCTGGCTGGATATTGACTGCCTGGCTTGCAGCTTTGTGGATAAAGGGGTCTTGGTGGGCACCAAGGTGGACATGAGCCAGCTGTAGATCCTAGTAGCAAAGGAAACAAACAATACACTGGGATGCATTAAACAGGAGTCAGTAAATTGGGGGTTAGTGGCTGTCTACTTTTTGGGCAACATCTGGAATGCCTATCCAGTTTTTAGCCACTTCTCCCCCAATTAAGTAAAGGTAATTCTAAATAAAAGCCACTAGTAGTTTTTACTGGCCATTCCTGCTTATTTTCTGCCTTATATATAACAGTCTAGTATGTCTTTGTTTTTAAGCAGTATCTCCTATTCATCAAAAATTGTTCTGAATTTTATTCCCTTCTTTAACATATATATATATATATAATGTACTCCAAGCTGTGTTCCATCTACATGTACTTTTCAAAAATTAGTGATTGCAGTAATGGGAGGAATAACAGTATGGGGCTCAAAAAACAATTGACTTCTCTTTTGTGAGAAGCTTATATTTAGAAAAGGCTATAAAGGGAAGATGGTCTTGGAAAGCTTGAAAATTGTTTCAAGCTGTATGTTGATAAAGTCACATCTCTATCAGCACTAATTAATGGCCTCAGTTATGTGAAGTGCCATCATGGCTGGACTAGCCAGTGTTTTTCTGATCCAATTCATAATTAAATAGCTAAATTTTCAACATTGCCAGCAGTGTGTGATGCTCTTTTTATTTTTTTTGTCCCCTTCCCCACAGCTGCTTGGAATGTGGATGCAAGGATTAATACCTCTGAACAGAATTCTACTTCTTTCTCCTCATTTGGATTAACTCCTGGAGTTTCTGGTATGTGTGCCTTTCAAAAGATTTTTCCACTCTCTTCTACTCCACCAGTGGAATAGAGTTTGCCAAGTGATACTAATGTGCATTTTTTCATATTTCTTGAAAATAGTACTGCAAAGAGGCAGAAGACACTTAAAAAGCTATTTTCTTATGCTGAAATTATGCAGTAAACTGTATTAAATTGATAATCAAAACCTAGATCAATCACAGAATATTAGCAAGAAGGTTGGAACTAGAAGGGTTTGGAATGAGGTGATCTTTGTATGTTCTAACCCAAATCATTCTATGATTCTGTGATTTTTTTTATTTAGCCGCCTTGTTTGTGTGTTAACTCTAAATAATGGGCATAAGAGGTTTCATAGCATTGCAATATCTCAAGTTAGAGATCTGAAGATTGTTTTCTAGGAAAGCCCATTTGCCCCAGTATGTGGGGGAGTTTGTTATTTGATGATTGATTTTTTCCCTATGAAGGAACTAAATCACTACTTTGAAAATATGTTCCATAGGCAGGATTTGAAGTCTTGAGTCTTTTCTCTGTATGACAAATGGAAATACTGAAGGTCTGGGGTTTTCTTTTTTAAAGGGTTGTATGCTGTAGAGTACAAACCTGTCTTCATAATAAATCTTGTGTGTTAAACAACTAACATAAGTCCTACAATGATTTATTATGCAATAAAGGGATCATATGTCAGGTTTTTTGCTCTTGCTTGCTTACACCATGAGCTTGGCATGGCAGTTTTCCTTCAGAAGTAGCTGGCTGAGTGCTTATGTATTTAGGCTACATTTGCTCATATTGCTGTTTACAGGCTTTTAACTGTTGAACTGAGGCTTTGTGTCCAGCATCTTAATTGTACAGAGAATTTTAATTTTAAAAAAGATCCCAAGCACCCACCTGAAACCAAGTTCAGTGTCTAAGCTAAAACTTATGGCAGTTTATTTAATAAAGTAGGATGGCACGCTGAGCTAAGATTCATCTACAATACCACCATTTCAACTTCAAGAGAAACAATTTTCTTTGGTGCACCTTAGCCAGCAATGTTGTAATGCAAAATGACCACAAAAGAAATGAGAACATGCCCATATTTCTGTCATCTGAGGTATCTTTTGCAGAGGTGTATGTAAAATAGAGACCCACGTTCTATTGAACCAAATTTCAGACGTTTCATCATACAGTAAAATATTAATTTGTTTAATTCTTACAATTAGTTTTTGTTTGTTTTACTCTTTTATGAAATTTTGTTTGCTGTTTATTTTTCTGAAAACAGTTAAGTTAGATGTGTAACACCTTCTGTTATCATGACTGGTATTGGCCTTACTGTTGTGCATCCTGCTGCTTTTATGTTCTTGAAACCTTTGTTTAAATGAGAAGTGGATTCTTAGTAATGTATCATTTGTTTGATCTCAGTGTAATTAATGAGGTTCATTTCTAGTGATCTCTTCTTTTAAGCTTTTTCCTGTAAGAGATCTTATTGATAGAGGGTAACAATTTTATTACCCATAAAATTTCTTTGTGTTTTTGAGTTTGAGGAGACTGCTCTTACTCACTGTTCTTATCTTTTTTCTTATCTTTTTAAGTTCTTCTCATGACTTTATTTTGTCTTCCTTCTTCTGCTTCCTTGTTTTCTGAATATACCTTATGCACAAGACCCTACTAGTTCTCCTGTCTTCTGCAGTCGTTAAAATCTGGCACTTTTCTTTGAGCCTTTTGTTTTCCTTTCCTACTTTGATTGGACTTCCTTCCCCAAGAAAACTTCAGGAAGCTTGTTAACTTACAATTACAATTTTATTTATTCCCTTTCAGGTTCCAACAGTGAATCAGTTTCTCAGGCTGGTACTTCTGATTTTCAGTGGGATTTAAGTCATGCTCAACCCCCTGTTGATGATGAATGGTCTGGGTTAAGTATGTTCCTCTAAAATGTTCATTAACAAAATGTTAATTACTGTGAAGTGTAGTTATTTATATTAGCTAATTGCATTATACAGTGGTGGGTATCTGAGAAAAAACCTGAAATACTTGAATTCTGTAAGCTAATAGACAGTTTGAAGGAATTAAAAATAAGTATTTTAATAAATTCTGATAGGAAATGGTTGGTTTTTAGGAAAAATACTTGGATATTCAAACTCAGAAGTCAGAGTGCTCATGCATTTTAAGGCAGAAAAATCTTTGTAGTGAAACAGTCTTGCTGCAAGTGATAAGAAAAATCTATTGCAAGTCTGCAAAATATGTATTTAGTAGATAGAACTTGAGTCAGTTCATTTTTATATGTTTGTGCCTTACTGGAAAGTTAAGGCAACATCAGACTCTTGTATTTAATCTAACTTGATTTCTCATTCAGCAAACATTAGGAAGTTATTACATATATAGGAAGCATATACAGGATAGAAATAACTGAAATTACTTGGGAGTTGTAGTAAAGTTGGTGTTTACTCCCTACTTTGTCCTCCCTGTTAATGAAAAAACGTAGTGCATCTCATTAGGTGTTGTCCTGAAGAATTGTTCCAGAAGTTGACAGAAGCAGCCTTGCATGTTATCTTCTCTCTAAGAAGAACTTATTGCAGTTAAATTACTGGTAAAGTGGAATAAATTGATACAGTCCTTGACTCCACCACTGTTGGCATGATTGCTCTGTTATCAGATAATTTTGAAACTTACCTTTTGTGTTTTATTTAGTTTAAGGATAAGAAAAGCGCGTTTCAGTTAATCCTTTGAAAGTAATCAGTTTTATGTTTTATCAAAAGCATAACTGATTCACATATCTGAGCATAGAATGTTTATGGCTCAAGCTTCTGTTAATAGAATTTTGTCATAGTTGTCAACTAAGAGTACACTAACAGAAGTGGGCAAATGCAAGTTTAGCCCAAAGCATTCTGTTAATAGAATTTTGTCGTAGTTGTCAACTAAGACCTAAGAGTACACTAACAGAAGTGGGCAAATGCAAGTTTAGCCCAAAGCAATACACAGATACACCCTGCTGCTTTATTGGGATAAGAAAACTAACTGTATGTACAAAAAATACTAGTTTTTATTGTTACTAAGAATGGATTTTTTTTTCTTAAGCAACTACTGAGAGGGCAGTAAGTAAATTAAAAAGTGTCGAGTAGTATTTTTCAAATCAGTAAATTTTAGCATCTGAAGTAGGTGTCATTAAAACAATATTTTTATTAGGAAAATTTCTAACTATTCTAAATGTTCTAACTAATCTTAATATCTCTTAATTGTATTTTTGGCTTCACAATGCTTGCGAACAAATTTAATTGGATTTATTACTGCTTTTTATTTTGACTTTATTTTAAGTTGTTTAAATTGAATGCCACCATAGTTGGCAGACCAAATTTGCTTGTTCTTCAATTTGGTATAGACTGGGGGGAAGAAATATTCGTGGTGTTAATGTTAATGTGAATGTGAAATGAAAATGCAATCTTTTACAAAGTGTTCTGTTTTAAAATCCACTTGCTGCAACTTTCTACTAAACAGACAGTCTTAAGACTTAGTTCTTCCCTTCTGATATTCTTAGTTTTTATGCAACTGATCCTTTAAACCTATCATTCCATCATAAATTAATAATATCAAAATAGAGTATGGACTTAAGAGTCTTAGGAAAAAAATATTATTAAAAGTAGCGAAGTTATAAGATGACTTGAATCAGTAACATTTACAGTTTCAGATATATCACTAGTGAAGGAGTCGTACTAAGGCAAGATTGATCAGTGTTACAGCTCATCCTCATTTTTTCACCAGATAGAAAGAAAATACAGAGAACAGCTTAAGACAGATAACAACTCTTGAATTTGTTCCTCTTCACATAGTTTAGAAAAAGTCTCGAAGCAACTGCATCTAGCTAGCTACTGCTGTGATTAGGCTCTGTAAAATCACTGTCATGCTCATTACTTTAAAAAGTCCTCCACTTATCAATAAAGTCTTTACCTTTTTTTTTTCAGAAAGATGGGGAATTGCTATTTATATCTTGATATCAAGAAGTGGATGTGTGTGTAGGGTTTTTTTCATTTTTAAACTGGAAATGAGCATGTGTAGAGTAAGGCAATATTCCTGAAAAAAATCTTTTAATCTTTGTAGATGGACTTTCTTCAGCTGATCCAAGCTCTGATTGGAATGCACCAGCAGAAGAGTGGGGAAACTGGGTAGATGAAGAAAAAGTTACTGCTGTTCCTCAGCGTGAAGAGAGATCTGATACTCAGAAGGTAAAAGGTGGTATTTTTCTCCTTAGCTCCCGGACTTTGGCCTTACCACTGCCATTTCTTAAAGTAACTAAAAGGGTATGATAAAGTAAACTCTCATCACAGTTACACTGATAAGAGTAGCATGACTGTGTTTGCTCTGTACACAGAGAAGGAAAACACTGAATGTTATTGAGAAGAGAAAAATCAGTTAGCTCTGTCTTAAACCTTCCTGTCTTGCCATAATTATAAGGACTATGTTATCAGTATAGACTTGAAAGGTTTAGATCTGTTTTTATAAATACTTCTTGACAATATTTAATTATCTGTATAAAAACCAGCATTTCTGTGCCACTAGTGCCTGGTGGTCTGCTGCCTTTTCCATTCCCAACTCCTCTGCCTGTATTACCAGATAGCATGTAAAGAATGTGGTCTTTCTTGAATGAACTGAATAGATAGGACTGTGTTCATTTCCACTTGTGTATGCAATTCCTTATAGCTATTGATTTATGTTGAGTCTATACAAGGTGTGTTTCATTGTCATTTAAATGCTAAATACCTTCTGTTCCCATATGAAGATTTCAGATAATGAAAGAGAAAAAGCAGAGCCAATTCTTCAGAGTTCTACAAGTGGCAAATCCAAGAAAAAGAAGAAGAAAAAGAAGAAGCAGGGTGAAGAAGCTAACTCTCCTGCACAGGTAAAATCTTAATGGTTTAAAAGGCAATTGCAAGGAATTCACAAAATTGCCTTATCTTTGGCTATCAGCATCTTGAACAAAAATGATTTTTGGGAAATTAATTTCTTTATGGGATTGGATTGTCTACAGTTGTTTTTCGAGAGTTAAATTAATTCTTATTTTACTAATATTTCCTTAATTTGTTGTATTCACGAGTTGAACATGGAATAATTGTAATTTTGCTGAATTTATGAAAAACACAAAATACATGCAACGTATTTATCCTGAATTACTTACTTTCTGTCAAATCTGGATTCTATACATAGCGATGCTTCCAGGTAGAAGTGTCCTCTGCATGGGAAGCCTTTTCCTCATGTCCTTTTAAAAGACAGCTGCTTTGGTGAATATAGCTAGTTAGGAGAATGAAAGAAATCTAAGTTTTCTCCTAAGCTGTCTTCAAGTCCAATTGTATGAGAATATAACAGCTTTCTGAAGTAGTGTTTTAATTTGATTTCTGTGAAATGGTAAGTGCCCGTGCTTCAAGCTCAGTTGGTGGAGCTACTCTGTGAGTCAAATTTCAATGAGGGAAAGAATATTTTCAAACTGAGGATGGTTGGAGTTTTCTGTGTTACTTAAATAGCTTTTGAAGAATTGCATTGAAACAGATTTGTAAAAGTAGGAAAAACAGATTGTACTTCACATGGCAATTGAATCATGTTTGAATAGATGAAGCAAGTACTTTCCTAAAGGGAGAAAGCTTTTAATAGCTAATGATCAGAATGCATCCTGCTTGTGTTTTATTGTGACAGCTATTCATAATTTACATTCTTTGCACTTTCCACTGACCAGTGTTCAGTGGAATCTGACTAGATTAGACTGAATTAGAGAGGGAAAGCAAAAACTTCAATCATACTTGCTTTGCATTAGCTTTTATGGTTATCACATATTCAGTTGATTAAAAGTTGTAAAGCATTAAATTCCTGTTATAGGAAATGTTATTTTCAAGTTGTCTGTGTGGAGGTGGAGCTTGTGTTGATTTCCCTTGTTTCTTTTGAGGCAAATTCAGTCTGGAGCAGTAGGGCTGAAGCTTTTTTTCTAATTGAAATTTAGTCTGGGCTCTGTTATGACTCTTAAGTATAAGTCAAGATTAATAGGTTGTGGTTAACAGGTGTTTTTGAGTGTCCTACATTAATCTTAAGGTTGAAATTTATTCTGGGCTCTGTTATGACTCTAAGTATAAGTCAAGATTAATAAGTTGTGGTTAACAGGTGTTTTTGAGTGTCCTACAATAATCTTAAGGTCAGTGGGGGTATTCTGAGTTTTTTCCCATTGTTAGTGAGCTGTCTTTTAAATTATATATGTCAAGTAGAACCCGACTTTCTACATTAACATACTCAGATTTGTTATTGTACTTATTGTTCTCCAGCAATTCCAATTTTGTTGCTTTTTCTTTCAGTCCATCAGTCTATGAAGTCATAGTCAGTTATAGATAAGAAGTTATCTGTTTTAAATTTTTATGTAGAATTGGGAGCTTTGCTTGATAGGAGCAGACTGAGCTGCTCACAGAAGCAACCCTTGTTATAACAGTTTGATTTGACTTGCCAGTCTTACTTCAAATTCATTTAAAATTTGTGTACTTATCCTCTAAAAAACGGAACACGTTCATTTAACCACCTTCATCTTTCTCTTTGATTATACTTAAATGTTCACACTCATTTCTTGACTTCAGTGTTTGTTAAGGCAATAGAAGCCAACTGAAAAGCTTGGAGTAAGCCAATATGTGTTCCTTCCTGTCAGGAATCAGACTTAGACCGTGACTGCATTTTCATTAGGAAATAAGTGAAGGAACAGTGTTTCCAATTTAAACTCGGAGACCTCTTCACAACCACAGGATTCTTCTAGTGCCACTAACAAGTGTAACTACTCTAATTCCACATGTAAAATGAAACCTTTCCACTTTAGAATGTCTAAGGAGTAAAGGTTGCAACTCTTGGATACTTTGGATATATTTCCAACTTCTGTACTGAGGTTTACTTTACGTGCATTATGGTAAACTAAACTGCATTGCAAAAATATTAAAGCATCATAAGGATAGAAAACTATACAGCTTGCATTTAAAACTTGTAACAAAGCACAGAACCAAGAGCAGTCAAGTGTCATTGTGATATTTCTGCAAAATGTGTAGAGTAAATTAATTTAATTTCACACTCTTGTAATTTAACAGGAGTGCAGTTCATTCTGAGATTGGGGTTTTTGTTAGTATGCATGAAGCATCCTGCTTTATTGGATTCTATGGGTATTTCTTTATTGGATTCTGTGGGTATTTCTTTATTATGTTGTTCTATACATTTTGAGTGTTAGCATAGGCTAGTATGAGCCCACTGCTTCAGTTATTCTTTTTCATAGATTTTCTGAGTTACAGAAGCTGATTATGACAATAAAAGTCATTCACAGGGGAGAAGAGTCAAAATTGACTGCAAACACAGACTCTTCTTTTTTCCCCTCCCACTCCCCTTTTTGTAGGATGCTGAAGAACTGGATAGAGAAGCTGGAGAGCAATTTCAGGCGGATACCTCAAAAGTTCAAGCACAGCAGGAAAGAGCTTTTTCTTTGAAGACCATAAGTACTAGTGAACCAGCTAAGGTAGGGATGCAAAATTTGATTTATGTTACAATTTGATTTGGAAGTGCTCAAGTCATTTGACAGATTAATTTGTATAGATAAGGTCATGGTAGGAAATCTGTTTCAGGCTGTGTGTTTATGAATATAAAGGGAATTGAACAATTGAATTTTAGGTAGAGGTCAGTTATGAGTTTTCAAAAGTATGTCTGCTCTGTAAAGCATTATCTTCCAAATCAGTAGTCACTTTCTTTACTGGCAAGTTACTTTCTTGTTTGAATATTCAAGCAATGTTAAAAACTTGGAAATGTAGAAACCTAAGAACTAATAGTTCTGAGCACAACACCAGTGACAAATGCTACTGTTATGTTGCAACACAATGAAGTGTTACTATGTTAATATATTCTGACTTAAAGGCAGTCTAAAATTGATTTTTGATAGCTGTACTGAGCTTAATGACTGAATAAGAAAAGGTTTTTTTTGAACCAATTCACAGACTATTTGCTTCAGCTCACAGTTGAAACATACTCTAGACAATACAAATTCTCTTTCAATCTTTCTCCAAACAGCAGCTTTCTTAGGTACTGCTACCCAACAAAGCATCTCCTTCTAGTGAGGTGTAAGATATTAAATATTAATAGTGGCTTTGATTTTTGTTTTTTATTTCCACAAGAGTGAACAACACTAGTGACACAGCAGTTTGGTACCAGAGAGTATATATCAGAATACTGAGATTTAATTTTTAATTGTTAAGCATTAGTTTCATAGAAATAATGAGATCTTAAGATGAAAACATCAGAATGAAATATTTTACAAGGGACTGCAAGTCACCAAATTAAAAGTACAGAAATACTTTTTTTGGTTGAAAATGTCTTGAAAAGCACATTCAGACATACTTAAGGCTTATCAAAGTAGGGCTTTACTACAGTTATTTACTGTAGCTGATCAGTTTAGATCAGTTCAACCTTTAATCAAGGCTGGCAACAGCTGCCTATTCTGTCCTGACTAGTGTATTGTTTGGTTTTGTGGTGGGTTTTTGAAGCTGTATTTGAAAAGACATCTGCCTGTGTATGCAGACTCCTGGAAGTGCAAGTTTTTGTTTTATTTTAGAGGCTTTAGTTGAAAATGTGTAGACAGAAAACTTGGGTTGTGACTTCAAGGTGGCAGGTTTTTGACTTCTAGAAAAAGGCATAATAGTGCATCCTGGAAGACTACAGCTTCTGCTGTTCAGAAATCTAAATTGATTTGAAAAATATCTGCAGTTAATTTTTTTTTCTCACAAGCAAGTTGTCAGCACTGCCAAAATACAAGCCCAGTTTCACCAGTTTCAGTAGATTTTGCTCAGTGCTTTACAGTTTATAATCACACCCAACTTCTAGGTGATATGATAGCATCAGCATCTCATGTAGACCTACACTACAGTCTTTTTTGAGGGGCTTGAGGGCTTCTGTTACTCTTGAATCTTAAATTCAGTCTGTTCATGTATGTGTCTGTGTATAGCTATGTAAGTGGTAACTGTGAAGCAAGACATGTTCTGTATTAAACTTAGTGTGGGGGCAAAGGACAAACAAAATTATTGCTAATATTCTCTGAAATAGAGAATAGTTGATAAAGGACAACTTGTGAATTGTTGTCTCTGACAGTGCAGATGGTCTGTCAGTCTTTATCAAGTCTCCCTGACATCAGATTGGGCTTCACTGTAATTTCACACATGCAAAGATGCCTTCCAATATTGTTTGACTTGGCTGTTGTACAAAGTTTTAGAAACTGTCTGTGATGTGTGGAACGGATGACTTAAGTTTCCAAGGTAGGTAGTTTAGTCTTAAGCAAATGCTCCAAAACACAAGAATAAAATACAGGGAAAAACAGAGTACAGACAAGTTGTTATTCAGTATATCCTCATAAACATCAGGAACAGCTGAATGCTGAACCTTGTGTTTTGCATCACGGTATCTGGTGATGGCATTTCCCCATGCTATGCATTGAAACCTTTTGCATTCTACCAGCAGGCACAAGTTTTAAGTGAAGAGAGATACTTGGAAAAATAAATAACAGTTTGACAAGTCACTACTTCATTATTGAATCATAGAATTATGTACATAACTATTTATATTATTTAATAGGCTTTATTTGTTGTTTCAGGCCTCCTTTCTGAACTAGCAGAAAATATATCTAGCAAAGAGTAGTATTCATTTTTTCATGTCTTCATCACTACCCACTTTCCTGTAGTCAAAATTTGGACAGAGCTATTTGGAAAAATTTCCAGATAGTGCTGTATGTATTTATACCATTGCATTTGCAGTAATACTGCACGCTGTAACACTCAAGCTGCAACATGTTTCTTAGTCAACCTGAGGCAGCTGAGCTATTAAAATGTTAATTGAGTTGCTTTACCTGCTGGTCAAGTGTGACTGTCCCAACAAAACTGTGATGCCAAATCTGAATTGATTACCTTGCACTAGAAGCTTTGTCCTCCTTTTGTTTTAGAAATCACAGTTTGTTAAGTTCATTTATTTATGTAAGTGATGTAAGTGATGATTGCTAACTATTAGAATGGGCTAAGCTTGGAATTCCTGTAGGGTGGGAGTTCATTTTATCAGCATGGGTGAAAAAAATTTGAGATGACTAATTTTTCAGTAAATTGAGATAAATGCTGCAATTATAGATATTAAAAAAAAACTTGTTTCAGTTGATGTGTAAGAGCACAGCAAACTACTCGTGAAAGGTTAGAGAAATTTAAATTCATGGGGTTTTTTTTAATTAAATCTGTTTAATTTCTTGCTTAGTATGATATGATTTAAAATAAATTTGTATCTTCTTGCTCTCTTGAATGTTCTGACTGAATTTTTGAGATGCTTATATTATAGTGATAGTAGCAGTAAAAACTGGTGACTGTGACCTATTATCTGTGCATCTGCATCCAAGGATGTAGACTTCATTATTTGGTTTTCATAGTTCCAGGTCTTGGCTGTTGTGACACAACTACAGCTATGATTTCTTAATAACATCTTAAAGTTTGGGGTTTATTGCTTGGCAAGATGCTGTGTTCTAATACATTCTTTTTTGAAGCCTTTTGTCATTTGATGGCTTGGTGTGGGATCTTATGTTTATGTTCTGACTTTCTTATTGGAATGTCAAATGTTTCGGGTTTTTTGTTTTGCTGTAATTTTAATTACAGTAAGTGCTACACACTAGGTTACAGTTACATTTTGTCTCTGTAGTGGGAACCTTCAAAATCAACTAGATAATTGGAAAATACTACAAGGACATTTTACTTGGCAGTTATTTGTGCAATAAGTTCCAGTGAAATACTTGCTGACTGCTTTTGCCAATATTTGTTATTCTATAAGCATACAGAGTGTTTTGAGCAGTTTATAGGAATGACTGGAGATATGATTTGTTTTGGGTTTGAGTTATCTATTTGGTCCTGTTTAACTTGCCTGCGTACCTTGCAACCAAAGGCATATGTGTCACTGTTTCACATCACTGTTGAATATTCTAGAATCCTTTCAGGATCTTGATGATTTATAGATTGGTCTCCCTTTCTTTGAATGTGCTGTATTTTAAGAATTAATGTCGTTTATCTTTGCTGGTATGCAATTAAAAATGTTGGCACTAGGTGGCAGTCATAGTACTGCAGCCTCAATTAAAAAAATTTAAGGCTTTTAATATTGGTTTAATTTTTCAATGCCATCTTCTCAGCAGCTGTTAAGTATACTGCTGAAATAACACCATTTAAGGGTGTTTGCTTTTGTATTACTTAAACTTTTGTAAACTCTTATTTTTGTTTCTCAAATAGTCTGAGGAGGCTCCTTCGCTTGCTGTTTCTACTGAGCCATCTGTAATTGTATCAGAGAGCAATTCTGACAAGATCGCTTCCCAAGTGCCACAGATGCTGCAAGAGACAGATGTTTCTAGTCCCAATATTAAACAAAACAGTGTGCCTCCTCCACAGAGTAAGTATCTCTCAGTGCAGTTTATTTGAAGTTAGGATGTACTTTTTCCCCAAAGAGTGTAGTCAGAATGCTTTGCCCTGGGGTTTGACTTTAAAGTGCCGTATCAGATCATTGTGTCTTATTTATACATCTTGCCATATTTTTTACTTCCTTGAAGTTAACAGCACATTGATATTTTTGTTTTCATTGTGATGAAAAATTGGCTTCATATGCTTGGATGGCTGAAAATGTCTGTTGGGCTTAAATGTCCAGTCCTTAACAGACATTTGGATGTACTCATTACCATTGGGACTGGAGCTCTGTGCTGTGACTAAGGAGTTCTGCCAACATTGTTTAAAAGGGCTGCTAGCAAGTCTTCAGTGGAGAACAGATGGTTACTAACATTGCAGTTGACAGAATATTTAGCTACCAGAAATTTGGGAAAAATACAAATAATTCAATTTTCAGCCTACTGAGGTCTTTTGATTTCTCAATTTAGCTCATTAGCATTTTTTCCCATATGCTTCCATGTAATCATAGAAGGAAACAGTTGCTTATTTGGGAGTAGAAAGGTATTGGGTGGAGGTTTTTTTGTAGTCTAACAGTAGATAGACCTGGCTGAATTGCTGCAGGTATATTGTTTTTTGAAAATAGACTGTGCCCAGAAATGTCAACTGTACCCTCTGTTGTACTTGAGAAAAGTGTTCATACTCAAAAGCGTTTTAAATACTTACACAGTACAACAGGAAATTTAGGAGGGAAGTGAGGATGTGGACGGTATTGATTTATTAAAAAAATACGGATATTGATCAGTATAGATATCCAACTGTGATGGACAAAACCTCTCTAACAGTTTAGAGTTAGAAAGTGTATGTTTATTGCGACTGCCCGGGGATAGCTCCCAAATACACATTGCAATTTACAGGTGATTACAGAGTCCTTTTATCTATACAAGTATTGAATACCCAAAATATAAATACATACTCATAACTGTGGTACATCCTATTCCCTGCTTCGTGTGGTAATTAGTTCAAAAGCTATTAAGCATGTGTAGTTTGTTCCTTGAAATGGGTTGGTGGTCCCCTTCATGGGAAGGAGTCCCAAAATGAGGAACTAAATGATGTCTTCCTTGTACTGACCTTTCTACTTTCTCAATGCAAATATGACAAATGAACCCTTGGTAGAACTCCCATTCCCTGTCTTCAATTGATTTCAAAACAGAGGAGGCCCACAATTGTCTTACGTTCCTAAAAGCTATTTATCAGTTTCTGTATTATTCATTATAAACCCAGCTAACCAAACATTGTGTTGACAAGCAATCAATTATTAGTTAACTACTAACTCTTAACTTCATCAAGGCCTACCCATTTATTTTAATTAACTCCAGTAAAGCTTATCTCTAACTAAAATCTTAGCTCCTCTAAAATATCTAAATTCCTTAAAGTTTGTCTCAGTATTGCTTGGAAAAAAAAAAGTTTTGATTCAGATTCTTTCATAAAATTAATAAATACTGACAATTCATAATAAGTTGCTGGCTAAGTGCTGAAGTAGTAAATGAGTTTTTAATGACTGCAGAAGAATCATGATGACTTTATAATTACAGAATCTCATTCAGCTGCATTAATTGGCTTCTTGGCTTTGAACACATGAAACAATGGAATATTTCAAGTCAATGTATCAACTTAGAACTTTTTGTTCTGATTCTAAAATATGAAACCTTTTGTGATTGATTCATGCCTCAGCAATTGAAAGAACATCTCTTGGGTTCAGTATGTACAATACTTAACTTTTTTGCCAGCATGTTTTGAGGCAGTCTGTTTTATTAAGAACGTAGTGCTTCTGTATTGGATTATGGATTCCATGTAACCACATCTTTACATAGTTCAATACTGTTAAAAACTACTTGTATGTGGTGGTTAAGAGCAGTGTAATCTGGTAAAAGTGAGCATTTAATGTCAATTAAATGTATGTTATTTCTAGGCCAGAAAATAACAATGACTCTGCTGTAAAGAATACATCTGCAAAATGAATGGCCTTTGATGTTTATCACTCTAAGTATTTGTGGGGTAAAAAAGTAGGATGAAATTGGCAAGCATTGTTTTAGATGCATTTCAAATGAAATTATTTTCATTTGAAGCAGATGCATAAAACTTCTAGTTGTTTGATCTGAATCACTTTGTAATAATACAATGAGTATTATCCAGGATTTTAAAAGCGAATTCTGTGTAAATATTCTCAGTCCTAACACTATAATTATGTTTTGTTTTTTTAGCAAAGTCTGAAGAAAGCTGGGAATCTCCCAAACAAGTTAAAAAGAAGAAAAAAGCAAGAAGGGAAACGTGAACTTACTAAGATGGACATGTGTTGCTGAATATTGTCATGAAGATTATGCTGTTTATGCAATAATTTGTGAACATGTACAGAATTTTATATAAATTTCAAACAATTTTTAAAAACAGAACTGCTGTGAACACAAACATCTTTAAAAAGGAATCAAATGAAAGTAACTTTATGATATAACAAACAGAACATGCTACATTTGAAAGACATTCTGAAGAGTCTGTTTTTCCAACTTTTGGAGAGAGATCTTAATTTAAAAAAACTGGTTTTACAACACAGTGCCCTGTTTACAACAGATTATACTCTCATCTACAGCTACGGATAAAAGATTAATTTCAAGGAAGGGTTTTCTGTAAAAATAATTGTCTGTACAATAATGGGTGTTTCTTGCCTCTCTTATGAGTGATGCATTAGAAGCACAGAATGTCAACCATTTGAATTTGTTTCATGCCTAAATCAAAGTGCTTTGATTCAATACATAATCTGCCATATCTTTACAGTAAGTTGGTTAGCAAGTCTGCTAGCT
Organism: Passer montanus; assembly: GCF_014805655.1. Classification (NCBI taxonomy): domain Eukaryota; kingdom Metazoa; phylum Chordata; class Aves; order Passeriformes; family Passeridae; genus Passer; species Passer montanus. Next base: position 2,883,286 of record NW_024366480.1, read on the forward strand.
ATTGCAGGAATCTCAAGTGCAAATCATTAACCATTTGTACAGTCAGACCTTCATGGTTTATTATATGAAGTTAACACAATAAAACTGCTTTGGGTTAAAAGTTTGAGAATGTGATTTGAAACTTGAGTATGGTTCATGAAGTTATTTTTTATAATGTCTATTACCTTACTTGAATTATTGAAGATAACAGTATATTTTTAAGAATGCAGTAATGTGCATAAAATTGGTTATCTTTTTCATTCCCTACAGTTCTTGGTTGATTCAGGATCCCGTCTAAAAACTATTCTTTCAGCTTCTAAACTCATGAAATGAACTGAAATCAAATTTTTCCTTCTCCTAATACTTGCTGACTTAGTATACCCAATTCTGTTGTCTATATTACTAAAACTCTGAAGAAATCAAAGTGAATTTTTTGCTCACAAATTATTTGGATTTCAAAGATTGTTGGAGAACTGGAGTAGCTTCAGACAGCTTTAATTGACATTGTCAAAAACAGTTATCAGGAACACATTTTTTTACTGCCTTAACCTGTAGTATATAGAATGTGTCTAGACTTCTGGAGAGGAGTTAGTGTTTTTATATTTTAAAAAAATTAAAATTATGCAAGTGAAACAGTTACAAAATAAAGACCATTTCCCGCTTGAAACTGTTAATTAAAATGGCATTGAAGATGTGTTGTCATTTTCAGGCACTGTAATGAGGTGGTATTAAAGTGGAGATGTGTTTGTGTCTGTAAGGTACATGCTCAGCCATGTACACTGTAAATAGCTTTTACAAAAATTGGTTTGCTAAGGATGGTATTTAACATCACCTGGTAAGTTCAGTTAAAGAGTCAGGATTCTTTTCAAATGATTGACTTCTGGTTTTGTGGCACAAACAGAATTGTTAACAGCTGTAACACGTGGTACTGATCAACAATCTTGTGCTCTTACTGTACTCAACTGCAGTTTGACAGTATTGCAAGGCAAGAGCAGATAATGCAGCAAGCTGGGTTTAATTGTACTGAAAATGCACCTGCTAATGGAGAGCTGTCCTAATAAATGGATACTAACTTCCACAGGTATTAACTCCTGTATGTCAGGAACGTGACACTCTAAATTGAACTGTTAAAATAAATTGAGCATATTGATGGTATTGATTTATTTACTGGGAGGGAGTAATGTTTAAGAATGATATTTGTCATTATTCATGTGAAATAAATTTAGAACTGAAGTACAGCTTTTCAAGGAGTATCTTAAGGTAAACATGAAAAATAGGATATTATGAAATCATGCAGAGTCCTTTGCATGTAAATAATATTATAATTTTACTTGACTTCATAGTAAAGGTTAAAAAATACCCTTTGAATTCAGGTTTTTAATGTATGTCTGAAATCTGTTTCTAATCTGTATGTTATGCTATGAGCCTCTTTTATAGAAAATACAAAGATTTTATGTAATGGAAGAGACTGCCCCAAGGACTTTCACTGCATAAATTCTTTTTTTTTCTCTTGAAAATAATATCGGTGATATTTCTGAGTTAGTCAAATAGCTTGTCATTCTGGAAAAAGAAACAAACTAGCTAAAGCATAGGAACCCTGCTAACTAACTGCTGCTGCTGAGCAGGGTCATATAAATACATAGCCTTCCTTTCAAAACATTGTTACCTATTTAGCAGCACCTCTTACTGTTTTCTTAATATGCAGTTTCAATGTCTTAGAAAGCAAAACTTGCTTTATTTGACATTCATTGAAGAGGTAGTAACTCTATATCATGTTGTCTATAAATAGAAACTTGGTTATCTATGTGCTGTCATGTTTCTATGATTCAAGCAGTGGTTAGTCTTAATGATACACTGAATCCAGACTTTGGTACCTGGATAGAGCAAAAAACCACCATTTTAAAGAAACTTAATTTTTTTTCTTTTTTTTTTTTTCTGTTGTTGAATGCATGGAATGGTTTCATAAATCCAATATGTTGTTTTTTTCTGAATATTCTGGAATTATTTGTATGTGTAATTTAAACTTGTGATGATGTGTAATTGGATAGCCATGGCATATTTTTATTTCCTTTGTGGGGAGGGGAAGGTGTACAGAATTCATATGTGCTTGTTACAAAGGTAACTGTGCATTGGTTTGGAGGGGGGTGAAAACTGTATTTCTGGTGCCCTTTTAGAAGTCTAAAAAAAAAAGTGCAAGTGAAGAGCACTACTTTAATATTTACTAAGAAAGAATGTACATATTAAAAGCATTTCAAAATTTATAGAAACATTGCTAGTACTGTTGTGTTGTAACTGAATTATAGCTCACTTGAAACTACCCTATTAATAGTTCCTAGCCATGGGATTGTCCTGTGAATAAGGCTTTTGAAAAGTGCAGACATCAGAGTACATGCTTTAAGCAGACTTCCATCTATTATTTGTTGTGCCTTTAACTCAACTAGACTGCCAGTCAGGATTTCAGTTGTTAAAATTTGCAGGTCCCTTACAGACACTTACACCTGTGAGTCTACTCCTGGTGACCACTGAGTAAAAATGAGCAGTTCTGGTTTTTCAGGCCAGTACTAAAAGATTTCTTCATTGTTCTGCCGTAACTGGAAGGAGACAAAGCCTGAAAATTTTAATTGCTTCTTAAAATATTCTGCTAAAAATATTTTACTGTTAAAATTGAGTGAATTATTTCATTTTAAGAACAAAGAGCATCAGCCAAATGAATTTGGGGAGAAGGAGCAGGAAGGGCTGTGTGACTGATAGTTCTTAATTTGAAGGTAATGTGGCAACACGATGAATTTTGTTCACTGCAGGACTAACAGAACTGCTGTTAGTTTGGATGGATGTTGGGAGCAAGGTGGGATGATTTCTGTTTCTTCATGGGTTGGAATTATTGTTGGTTGTGTTCTGTATCATGTTATTAATGATTTATGGGTTGTTCCTGTTGAAACTTAGTTGCATTACAAAAATTGTCTGATTTCCATAGTGGGTCCTTCAGTTGAGGAAACTATTGAACTTGTGCTCTTTTCATTTCTGGCTATTTGTACCAAGCTGAAGGTTTCTGGTTCACTGAAAATTGGGTTTTTAACTGAAACTGTGATGCCTTTAATATTGGTGTATTCTGAAAAGTGCATTTAAAATTCTTAACATGAAACTCATGGTTTCAGGAATTCCTACAATACTCTTTTAAAAAAAATGCTGAGGAACATCTGCAATTATAAAACACATTTGCTGTCTTATAGCATTAAATGATCCCTTACCTTGGCTTAGTATGTTTAATTCAGTCCATGGCAGAGGGTAAGCCATGGATCACTTGGAACTGGATTGCCACAATGAACTCAAAGCTGACTAGGTATGAGGTGGCTCCCCGTTTCCTCATAGATAGCAAGTCCTGTACTAACAGTATTTCCACTTAGCTGTTCAATAGACTCTGACTTCAAGTGATTCCTTATTTCAAATACCTGGTGAAGTATAAACCAAATAAGTTGTTACTGAGGTGGGTTTTTTCAGAGGCTGTTCTGACAAAGGCTGCCACAGTTTGTTTTTCATGACTGCTGTTTCCTTGGCCAGTCTCACCTATGTACCTAACAAATAAAGTCATGCCTAGAGCTATGTCTGCAAACAAAGATCCAGATGGGAGAGAATTCCTCTATGATGTGATTCTGTAACTTGGACTTGCTCTCAGACAGCCAGACTTTAATGTGTCTTTTGAAGAGGCTTGGGACCCAGGAGACCAGTGCCTTCCTGAGCTGTAGCCAGTTAGCCAAAAAAAGTAGGAGCTGTATCAACTGTTGTCCCTGTGCTGCTGACTGGTTGGGCATATGTGTAAGGACCATGTGTAAGCTTTGCTTCTGTTCTCAGAAGCCTTCAAAGGCACTTGGAGAGATTGGTAACTTCGTATTTTCACCTGTTCACAGAGGCAGCTAGTGAATGTGGAAAATACCTGCAGCCATGTCTGAAATCACTGTAGAGTTGGTTGGTTTTTGTTGGTTTTTTTTTCAAAAAGGGACAGATCCTAGGAAAAGCTTTCCTGAAGGGTGAAGAAGCTAGTGATTGCTGGGACTTTCTCAACAATGCTCTTCTGAAAGCACAAAAATAGTTCATCTCCTTTAAAGATAAGGGATATGTAGCAGGAGCAAGAGCCCCCTTGGCTTAACTGTGAGGTTCTGAGTCTACTCAAAAGCAAAGCACACCAGAGATGGAAATGTGGATAAATACCCACTGAGAACAATGTGGACATTGCCAGGGTGTGCAAAGATGGAGTTGGAAAAGAAAAAGCTCAGCTCCAATTGAATTCAGCCAAGATGTCAAAAAACACAAGAATGGGTTCTTTGGGTATAAAAACAGCAAGCAGAAACAGAAGACAACTACTGTCCTGTTGATAAACAGGACAGGAGAATTAGTCACTGGTAATGCTGAAAGGCAGAGGCTCTCAACAGTTCCTTCACCTCTGCACCAGCACTGCTGGGCCTCTGCCTTGGGACCAAAAATCTAGGCTGCTGCAAACACAGAGCCAGTAGTGGGGGTGAGCTATTACAGGAGCCAACATTGCAAGGCTGCTCCCCATCATCTTTGAGAAGTTGTGGACTTCAGGGTATGGCAGAAGACTGAAAAAGGCTAATGTACCCCCATCCACAAGAAAGGCTTAAAGGAAGATCCAGGGAATTTTGGGCCTATCAGTCTTGCTTCAGTCCCTGAGAAAATTATGGAACAAAACCTGGTAGCTATCACAAGTCAAATAGATTGACTATGGACAAGTTGAGCTTGACAAATCTGGTCACCCTCTGTGACAAAGTAAGCTGCTTGGCTGATGTGGGCTGGGTGGACATTGCCTCCTGGATTTCTCCAAGGCTTTCAGTATGGTTTCCCACAGCCTCCCTCTGGAGAAGCAGATGGGCTGTGGTGTGGATGAGTGCTCCATGTGGTGGTGGGAACTGGCTGAGAGGCAGCACCCAGAGGGTGCTGGTGCATGCTCCTCTTCAAATGGGCAGCGTGGCACGAGTGGGGTCCCCCTGGGATTGGTGTCAGGCCCAGCACTGTTCAATATCCTCATAAAGTGATCAGGAAGATGGGATCAAGTGCACCACGATGAAGTTTCCCAATGATACCAAACTGAGTGGGAAAGTGGACACTTTGGAAGAGAGAGCCGCCCTGCAGGCAGATTTGGATAGGCTGGAGAGTGGCTGACAAGAATCTGATGAAGTTCAGCGAGGGCAACATAACCCAGGTGTGCAGCATGGGCTGGCATCTACCCAGCTGGGAGCATCTCTGTGGAAAGGGATCTGGGGATCCAGGTGGACAATCAGATCAACATGATCAAACAGTGCTGGCACAGAAAGCCAACAGGGTGCTGGGCTACATCCACAAGGGCATCACCAGCAGCCATCCAGAAGTCATTGTCCCACTCTGCTCAGTGCTCATCAGGCCACACTGGAATACTGTGCTCACTTTTGGTCCCTGCTGTGCAGAAAAGATGTGGACAGGCTGGAGAAAGTCCACAGAAGAGCCACAGACTGGGAAGCCTATGACAGGGGAAAAGGCTGAGAGAACTGAGTTTGTTCAGCCTTGAGAAAAGAAGGCTTAGGGGAGACCTTATCACCCTGTTCCACTAGTTAAAGTGAAGACGGAGACTCCCTTTTTACAAGAAGTCACATGGAAAAGACAAGGGATAATGGGTACAAGTTATTCCTAAGGAGGTTCCAATTGGACACATAGGGAAATTTTTTCACAAAGAGGACAATAAACCATGTGAATTATCTCCCCAGGGAAGTTGTGGATTTCCCCAATACTGGAGACTTTTGAGATCTGCCTGAATAGATTGCTGGGCCACCTTGTCTCAAGTGTGCTTTTGCCAGCAAGGATTGGATCAGATGATCCTTGTACTGTACTTTAAAACAAACAAACACAAAACAATGGTACCACTAAATGCCATAAAGCTTCTCAGATACTTTTTTGTTTGAATGCAGTAAAATTATGAACAGAAAACAGACTTCGATAAAATTCTACATCACTGCTTCCTGTCTTTCCATAAGTGGCTTGGGTTTTTTTCCTGTGGTATACATAAAATACATCTCAAGATTTATATTTCTATCAATCAAATTCTGCAGTTACCAAGTTGATTTTCTCCAGAAGTTTGAGACTTTGTCATGTGTTCTTCAAAGACTCAACTGCTTTAGGTTACTGCAGTGTTAAACAGTATCCTTTTCATAACCACCACCATATGGCTTCTGAATTATGGAAGAATGTAATCCATCGGTGATAGTGTGGGGGGGAATAAAGCCTATAAATTCCGTGATAAAAAAGCCTGTAGTCTTGGCCCAACTGAGTTTTGTCAGGGGCAGTTTAGGACAGGGCAGCTGCCTCAGGTGCCTGTTTCAAGTCATCTGTTACAAGTAACCCTGCTGTGCCAGCATCATCTTTCATTTGACTTTTGAAGTATGTTGTTCCAGTTTTGTGCCTTAGTTACACTGCCCTTTAGTTTGGCTGCAAAGTTGGAGTCTTTCAATTGCCTTGAAACTTTTTCAGGTTAAATTCTTTCTCCATGAACTCTTGCCTGCATGGTCTGAGTAGCCACTTCAGAAAAACCAAATCTGAGGTTGCAGGATGGCTCTTGCAGAGCAGTGGCCAGCACCCAGCAGCAGCAGCGCCAGCTCACCCTAACCCTGCCCTGCCCCTCTGCCTCACCTCCAGCAGGGGCAAAGGCAGCTGTTAAATCAGGGGAGGGCTGTGATGATGCTTGAGAATTATTCTTATTCCAGCTGGCTCTCTGGTGTTTCTGCTGCAAGTCAAGTCTGTGGCCTGTGTAGAGTGGGGTTAACATTAATGTTGCATTAAGTGTGAGACATACAATTGTATTTAACTGTTGAGGTCCACCTTCATAGATACCATCTGTCACCATCATGTCTGGCTGGTTATTTTAAAAATATTTTACAATCTTAGTCAGTGGGTATTTTCAATATTTTCTTCATTTTTGTTGGAAATCTTTTCTGCATTTTCCAAGGATGGAGGGGCAAACTGCAGTCTGCTTTGAACAAATGTGTTTATTTAATTTTAAAGAAAGGAAAACCTGTCTTTTTAATAAACAAAAATAATGTTACTTGGACTTCACCTGTGAACACTTTTGAACAGTAGTACTAGTAGTAAAAAGTATGTAAGTGCTTTTCTGGAGTGGGATCAGCACTTGATAAAATTGAGCTGGCAAATCAATACTGTGCTATTTTATATTCATATACTACAGACATGCAGTTCAAAGTCATCCAATTCATGCAGCCTGCTGTTAACTGTGGAAATTCTTCATGGTGATTTAGGAGCATGTCTTTTTCTGTGAGCCCTTAGGACGCATGCAGAACAGAAAATTTAGTGACTGTTTTTGTAATGATTAAAACATTTAAACTTGTACTGCCTTGAATATAAAAAAATATTTAATAGAGATGAATAATTGAAGGGTTCCAAAGCCTCACACAGATGACTGAGAGAGGCAGCTTTCACATACCCAAAGATTGCCATATGTTTTGGATTTCTGCAATCACATCATGTGAATGCTAGACTTGGTCAAGCTTAGTCAGAAGTCATATGTGTCACATTAGAAAATAACTTTTTGTCTGTTTCACTTTGAAGCAGAACATCTTGTGCAGCACAAAATCAGTATGGGAAAGCGGGATTGCAAGTGCTTCACTTTGCATCAAGAATTCCATCTCTAAAAATCTTGAATTTGCACTAGTATGCCCCTGGAATTTGTGCTGCCAGAGAGCATTGTGCTGAAACACAATTTCTTATGTGAACACTTAATGTAATGTCAACATCTCTTGAGAGCACCACAGTTATCTTTCACACAGTGTTTCACTTCTGCTTTGTGTTGATGCTGTATGGAGGGCATGATACTGTTGGAGGCTTTAAACTCTTTAGAGCCAAATATTCCTAATATTTCTTGAACAGTCCACCTCAAAAATGGTATTTTAACTGAAGTTTAACTGAAGAAAGAATTCCTAATTGCGGTTTTTTTTTTTTTTCTTATGGCAAATCAGCAGCTCAGCCCTGCTGCAGATGAAGTGAGCTGTCAAGAGGGTGTTCTGTCAGGGCTTTAAGGATGTCTCCATCAGCATCAGCATGGTAAGCGTTGGTTTTTTTGTTGTTGTTGTCGTTGTTTTTTGTTGTTTGTTTTTTTTTCTTATGGCAAATCAGCAGCTCAGCCCTGCTGCAGATGAAGTGAGCTGTCAAGAGGGTGTTCTGTCAGGGCTTTAAGGATGTCTCCATCAGCATCAGCATGGTAAAACTCACAGTGAGGAGTCTTTTTGTCTTACAAATACAACACTGTCCCATGTGGCAGTTAAGTGGTTTAAAGGCTCATATACATTAAACATCAAAAGGGAAGGGGAAATACGTACAGATTTGCATTTTCAAACTATGTTTGGGTTTGGAGAATGTCATGTTGATGATCAGTGATTTTTACATTAAAAATGAAAAGAAAATTCTCTCCAAAGTGGCAGATGTGGAGATGGGGTTTCTGAGAGCTAAGACCAAACCTCTGGTATTCTAAAGGTTTATGCATAGATGTTTGACACTAAATGAGTTGCAGCGAAGGTGATGAGATACAATTGTGTCTTACTGCAATTACACTTTCTCTGTGCCTTGACTAGTTTATTACTGAATACCACTGTGAGTTGGGACAGCTCTGCAATGTCGGCTATCAGGATTTCCCAAAGCTGCCCAAGGCTATAATCAAACATGTTCAGACATGTGCATGCCTATAAAATGTTTTACAGTCACAGTATAGTAATATACATTGATAACCTGCATTGGAACACAGCAGAAAGCTGTGTGATTGTGAGACGTGCTTTTGAAACAATGTTTACACTGCACTTGGAGGTCAGCTGGCAAGTAATGCTATTTCAGTAGAATTATATTGGCATTTATTATGTGATTTGTTATAAAAAAGATTAAAAATTAGATATATGATTTAAACTATCACTATTACTTCTGGCATTAGGTATCTTAGGAGGATGTTTAGGAGCCTGTGATGAAGAGAAGCCAAGAGTATCTTTGGTTTTTATAATTAGGAGAATATTAGCAGCCTTGATCTTTTTTTTCTTTAGAAGAAATGATATAAAATATGCAATATTAGCTTCAGTCTCATCACACACACACACACACATGGTACTGGTGGCTCCATCTTACGTAGCTTTAAATCTAGATTTCCTAGCTGCATTTCCTAATACATACAAATGATTTATAAATTGGAACAAACTTAATCCAATTAAACTTTCTGCACCATCAGCACTGTACAGAAGTGTTTCCCTTGCTCTTGAAGCAGTAACATCATTAGTGCTGTATCTCTGCACTTCATGAAGGGCATACCACGGGTCTGTAATCACTTATAGTGTATATAAAAGTTTACATTGCATGTACAGTAACAAACTTGCAGTTTGCCTCTGCAGAAAAAGGCACATGTTGGCTAACTGGGTTTGTATTGCTATCGTGTGCTCAGCAAATCAATCATCAAGGGGATCCAGGACAGACAGCTGAAGGGGACAAACCCAGCTGATGTTTTCACAGTACAAAGCCACCAGCTCCTATGGCATGCTCTGCAGGCTTGGCTGGAAAGCAATTGATCTCCATTGGTGATTCCCTAACAAGCCGTGGATGGGTAAACAACAGAGGATGTGACACTATGGGAAAGTTAAGTGCCTTTTTTAGCATAGAAAACAATACATGTGAGACTGAAAGTTTCCGTAATGTTCCGTGGCAAACCTCTGCCTGCAGTGAACACTGCTGAGGAGAACTGGATGGCATTCCATGGAGTTTGTTTGAGTCCAGCAGACTTGGAAGAGAGCAGGAAAAGAGGGATAACACCACAGATATTCAAAGTAATGATGCTGATGCTTTTCAGTTGCCTTAATGTTGGTGGTAGCTCAAAGCTCCAGGTTTTGGCATGGTTGGCTTAATATTCTAAAGAACAAAGTGCACCTGGGGTAAAGTCTAAGCAGGTCCCCAGGTAAAGTGGTGAGTTACTGCTTGAAGCCTGACTGGCATCTAAAAATCTGAAACTGGGAAGTGCTTCTTGTGTAAGTTACAGGCAGTAATAAATTACAATTATGGAAGATGTGTTGTTTCAATTCTTCTTGACTGTACTTAAAATCGGTATTGGTTCTCAATAGAATGGAAGGACATGATTTATCATTAGACTGAGATTGTTGATAGAAGACAGAATGATCATGAGTTCCACTAGATATAACCAAAAAAATCCAAACAGGTATGTAAACAAAACATGCTTGATGATCAAATTGTGGGGGAGTGGGGGATTGGGGTGGGGGGGAGGAATATCTACATCCTTTTATATTAAAACAAAAAAAAAAAGGTGGTCTTTTAAAAGAAGGGGAAAACCCATACTGGAATAATGAAGAAGGGAATTAAATCTGGAAACATTCCCAGTGTTGAGCCATACTCAAATGAATCCATAAATTAAACATTAACTAATCTAACTAATGGAACTAAAAGGAAGTAAATGCTGTTTGATGTATATTAGCTTTTCTTAGAAGGTTTGCCTCTCCTATCAATCAAAGACCTGTGACCTCTCTGCAAACTCAACACAGTATTAAAAACTGTCACTGAGATTTCCTTTGCTCAAGCAATCTGGCAAGCAGTGAGACTGCTGGCAACACAACAACCAATTTATCCAACAGCCCTGTCCCATCCTTGTATGCTGTACTTTATGTTCTATAACTGGCTACAGATTATGGATAAAATGTCCCAGTCCATTTAATACTGTGTTCAGCATAAACATTCAGGCCAAAAGACCAAAAAGCTCCAAGCATGACCTTCCACTGGGTTGGTGTAGTGAAGGGTCAAATGTAAATCTGGGGATGTTTTAATCTGAGTAGTGGAGAGGAGTGGGGGTACAATCCCAATACTGTGTGCATTGATTGAATGAATACTGTTATGCCTGCAGTTTTAAAAGCTTGTATAAAACTGTCTAGATCCCCACACTAGTGAGGGAAGCAATAAACATACTTAAAGGACTGAAAGTAGTGTCTGATAAGAAGAAAGTTAATTTATCAAAAAAATTGGAGAAGAATTTGTGTAGAGTAGAAATTACTAGGAGATGAGGTGGTAAAGGGTTCACTAGCCTGGTGGAGGAAGAGGTGATGAGTTTTAGCTGGATACAGGACACCTGCACCTTCCAATTTTGTTGATAACAGTTGCAAACAGTGGTGATGTCTGCACTTCTCAGTATCTTCAGGTATGCTGAGCCAGCAGTGGAAAAGCCAGGAGAACTGAAATTACTACACAAATTTACAGACTTCAAAGGCAAAAGGAGAGAGATTTTTGGGGTTTTTTGTTAAGGTACTGGCAGAGCCAGGCTATGAGTCCAGTGTAAACATCTTCTCCAAGGCAAAACGTGAGCCTCTGGCAGCTCTGTGCAAAAGTGATTCAGAAAGAACAGCACGGGCAAGGGAGAGGAGAACAGGAATGGACACAAAAGATCCACACACTTTTGAAAGCAGCCACTCCACGTGGAGCAGATCTCTGAGGAGCCCATGGAAAGCAAACTGTGTCTGAGGAAAAGCTTCAAGAACATGTTACCAAACTGCAAATCTGCTGCCAAGCAAATAATTAGATAACCGCCCAGTTTATTTTTGAGGTTTCTTGCAAATGTAGCACATTTCATCTCATCCAAAATGTTAAAATTAATCTGTGAGGCTGGCATGAATGAGAAGACCAGAAGAAAAAAGAGCTGAATCTCAGTGTACTCTAGACTCACTTCTTGTGAGTCCCATATCTTCAGAGCAAAATTGAGTAAGCTTTCAAGTAAGAAAAGGGGAAAAAGAAGGATACAGTAAAGCAAGCTTTTCCTTGGAGAACATTTCAGCTCTTGGCAGGGCAATATATAAAAATATTTTAATGACATGTTTCTTAAAACCACTACCTTCAAGTAGAATTGTGAAGTTGTGTCCCAAAGATGCTAGTTACAAGTACACTTTGCCATCAGGAAGGAAAATGGGCAAGTATATAAATTTCCTAAGGTATTAGAATCACTATCTTCTAGAAGACAAATCATGATAAAATATCCCAGTAGTGAGTTAAAAAGTTCCAGAAATTCTCTCAACAAATTTTAATGATTTAAACAGAACTTTTAAAAGAAAGAAAAAGTTTAAAAAACCCCGAACACCAACTATTTGTTGTCCATTGCTTGGTGCTGAAACACAATAATTTAGCTCTGCAAGCAGTTGCACATCAAGCTGTGTCATTGCAATGGCTTTCTTACAGGCTCTGTGTTCTGAGTCTTAACGTGCTGGAGAAAAATAATACTGTTCTCACTGTGAACCTTTTTAAGCAAACCAGGGGATGAATGACCTCTTGAACCCAACTGGAATCGTAGCAGCAGTCCTATTTGATTGCGTGTAGCCAGTCCTTGTGGCAGAGGGGCAGTGTCAGACTTTTATTGGAGGCTTACTTCATTTGGAAAGTGCAGGTATCTTTTAAACTTCATTACATTAAGTATTCCTACAGTTTTGAATCACTTGCAGCCATCCTGAAACACAGGTTCTGAAGCAAGCTGAACAAAAGGACTCTTAAAATGGTTCTTCACTACGTAAGTCTCTTTCTCAAAGTCGTCGCCTCCCTGTGCCTGAGGACAATACTCAGACCTTGCTTTCTGGGCAATGTTTAACCCTTTTCTTATCTTAACTTGCCAACTACAAAACAATTAACAATGCCTTTGTTCACTCTGGAGCACGTGGCTAATCCTGCAAGCAGAAGATGCGATTCTCTTGAGCTGCCCTTTTGTTTAAGTGCTGTAGGCAATGCTGGGCAACAGGGTAATTGAATTATTCAAAGCCAGCTGAACTATGCCACACCACCTCTGTGGGCTGTGCGTACAGATAGAAGGTGGGGATCACAAAGAGTTTCTAAGCCAACTGTGCTCTTCCAACAATCTTGTTCAGACAGGTATTAACAGGGTTGGGAAGTACCAGTAACCAATTTTAGTGAGCACTGGAAAGCGCAAGAAAATGCTGAATGGACCAGAGCATCCTCTGGCAGAAGGCAGAAGTTGTCCCTGCAGTGGGAGAGATGGGGGATACAGAGCAGCAGCAGAGCACAGAGTACACCGGGTTTTGTTAAACAGCTTGCAGCACACAGAACAATTGGCAATGCAGCAAAGTCGGGCTGCGTCCCTTCCCAGCTGGCCGGAGCTCTCAGGTGTGCTGTGGGGAATGACTGGCTGTGCGGACGGAGTTTAGTGATCTCCAGCTCTGCTGTGGTCAGGAGGGGCAGGCAGGAGCCATGAGCCTGCATTTCTTTTCTGGGTACATCCCACAGCCGTCACGCTGGCCAGGGGCTGAGCAAGGGTGTGTCAGGCTTTGACCCTGTGCAGCGTTTAATTTCAGCATTGAGAGTTCCCTTGGAAAAATGTCTTACCATATGGATGCCACTGCAAAAATTATTTATTTTTTTCAGCACAGCTGAAACAAGTGCTTGTAAGTGAGCTATTAATTCTCTTGAGTTTGTCTCACTTGCTGGGCAAGACAGCCATACTGGTGCTGTTCAAGTTTTGATGAATAAAGATGACAGTCTCGAGTATCTGTTGTACCTCTGGGAACCTTGGCAAAACTCAGGTGTCATCCAGTTCAGAAGCTGTCCCTGTTGGACCTTAAATTATTTTCCACCATCAGGGTGTAAGATCAGGTATCCTGGATTCAAAGCCACCTCTGTAACCCGTGCTTTGTAAGGCAAAGTGAGAGACATGGAAGTTTTACTTACAGAGGCTGTGTTGAGCAGGGTCTGTGTCTGTGGCAATACTCAGGCTCCGAAGCCTCCCCACTACCAAAACCTTGCCAAGCAAACCAAATACAGCTAGGTATAAATCAGAGTGTGACATGAAGCCTGAGGTTTCCTGCTCTTTCCCATCAGGCTTTTTGAATGGAAATTAATAGTTATACACGAAACTTCTCTGAAGTGATTAGTGTTTGCTGCTTATTCTTTCTTCCTTTTCCTTCTGAGAATATGGGGGTTAAAGCCACTGATGGGAAACCATAAGTGAAAGCAGGCATGCAGTTAACTTCTGAGAGAGAGAAGGGCTGTGCTGGAGGATATTACAAACAGTGTCTGCCTCTGACAGCTCCAGGACCTGAGTTCCTCCTGCCCGGCTGCTAAAGCCCAGCTCGTTGTGCCCATCCCAGGCTGAGGGATGCAGCTGCTGCTTTCCCGTTTGCAGGCACAGGAGCCCAGCAGGGACAGCTGCACAGATGGCCACAGACAAGGTGCTGCCTTCTTCTGTGCCTCCTGCACGTAGGACTCACAGAAGATCCAAGCACAGACCAGCTGGTCCTGCTTGATGCTTGCAAGCAAATAACACCCACCAACCCACGGATCACTCACTGATCCCCCAGCAGCTGGCACTTGCTCCTCACAGCCCCCACACACACACAGTGTGGAGAGTGGAAACTACACAGAGAGGCACTTAAGAAGGGTTTTATAAGAAGTGAGGGTGAGCAGGCAGTCTGTTCGGCCAGACTCAGCACACTATTCGCCTTTCTGTCTGATCCTCCTTCTGCTCCTTCCTGATCCCCCTCCTCTAACTATTCCCTCCCCTTTGCTCCTTTACAATACCCTTCCTCTAATGATTCTTTCCCAAGTTTTTCAGAGTCCTTCTCAAATATCCCAACCCCCCTTGTTCTTCTTGTTTGCCCCTTCTTATCAGTTACAAACTCCAGGTGACCCAAAGCTCTTCAATGGGCCATCAGTCAGTAACCTGACACTTTTGGGTTTTGGCATTGTCTCTCTTGTCCCTTTGCCACCAGGTTTGCATCTGTGTGTCGTAGTTTATGGAATCACCCTTAATCTATTGCCATCTCTGCTTTGAAAAGGTCAGGTCCTTGGTCAATAGCCTTCACGAAGCAAATGCTCCTACCTTCCTCAAGGGATGCATGCAAAGGTTTCATCTCTAACTTTCCTACTCTCTGGCACTAAAGGACAAGGTCTCTCAAGGTCACCAGTGAGATAGTCCAGACCTCATGGTTTGTGATTTTTCTTTGGACTCTTGAATATTTGTCAATACCGATGTTTGATTTTACAAGAATTTTAGTTTAGTTTTTGATTATGAATCTTGAAAATATTTGGCTTATGCATAGAATCTAGTAAAAATTATAAATTCAGGGCTACGTGACTTTTCTTTTTATACACAAAAATCCCTGCCAACCCCTTTCCAGTTTTAAAAGGTCAAACTAATAACAGAGGATATATAAAATTTCGACTTAAAGTATTTTTTATTTCATTTACTATGGTGGCTTTATAAGTAGGGATAAAGCATAGTTACAAATGTTCGTCCGTACCAAGTTAGCTTTTATCTTGAAGTTCCTGTTCTGTGCAGATGTATGTATGAATGAAATAATGAAGAGCCCCAAAGCAACCATATATGGAAGCATTGGAGTATTTTCAATGTTACATTTTTTGATGATAAATCGTGGAATTTGGTAGCAAGCCAAGATGGATGGCAGTAAATAAATTATGCTTAGGGTCAGGGTAGACATGCAGACCTTCTGACAGTGTTTTCTTCATTATTTCATCTGGAGGACAATGCAAGCCTCAAATAATAAAACATGAGAAGTCAGCTGCTCGGTAGGAAGTTCAGCTCAAATCTGCATCAGTGCTTGAATACGCAGGACTGGGTCCCTGGGTCCTTCCTTCTAATGTGTCTCCCTCACACCCCACGGTCATCAGGGCATTAACTACAGGTGTGATCATGAGCTTAATGTTACCTTGTATATCAGCGACACGAGGAAATTCCGGGCGCCCCAAAAGCAGCATCTTTGGGAGTGGATTAGGAGGGCACTGTGAGAGCAAACTAATGTTCATGGCTGCAGAATATGGGGTAAATTCAAAACATTCCGTGACCTCCTTCAATATTATCTTTCCCTTACAGAGAAATGGAGTTTATTTCTGCTGCTTTGCCGCTCAAGAGTTGCGAGACGAGCTACGAGCTTTGCCAAGGAAGAGCCGAGCCTGTTCGCCCTCACGGGGCGCATTCCAGGCGCGGCGGGGAGAGCATCCCTCCAGGGGAGCATCCCTCCAGGGGAGCATGCCTCCAGGGGAGCATTCCCCGGGCAGCATCCCCGGCCCGGTAGCGCTGGGGCCGGGCTGCCGCTCGCTGAACGCCCCGGACTGCGCATCCCGAAACCCTCCCTCTCTTCGGCGCGGCTGCTGCGGACCGCAGAGCCGTCTCCTCCCCCCGAGCCGAGCCGTGCCGTGCCGTGCTGTGCTGTCGGTCCCGCCCGCCGGGAGGGGCGGCCCCAGCCCGGCCCCGTTCCGGCCCCGCCCGCGGAGCGGCGCGGACAGAGAGGCGAGCGGCGGAGCCCCGAGGAGCCGCCGAGATGCTGAGCTCGCCCTGGGCACGCTTCTACTCCAACAGCTGCTGTCTCTGCTGCCATGTCCGCACCGGCACCATCATCCTCGGCGTCTGGTACCTGGTAAGCGTGCCCCGGCCCCGGGCGCTCGGCACGGCTGCAGTCTAGCTGAGGGGCTGCTCCGCGGCCGCGGTGCCGATCGCAGCGGCCCGGGCGGGTTTGGAGGCAGCCGCGGGGCTGGAGCAGCGAAGTGCGCAGGCAGCCTCGCCCCGGCGGGCTCGGCTCGGGCTGTGCCGAAAGTGGGGCACGGAGCGGTGGCGGACAGGGCTCGGGGCAGCGGGCAGGAGAGGCACTGCAGGGCAGGGGCTCGGCCCAAAAGCTGTGTGGGGTTAAAAATGTGGTAAGTGGAGACCCCTGGGTGAAGGTTTTCCCCCAAACTTCGGGGTGGTCTCAGACCGGGGCGGCTGCAGCACACGGGCCCCGCCGGTGCATTAGTTCCAGCAAGGCTGCCCGGCAGAAAATAATGTTTTATCATCTCTGTTGGCTGTTTCATAAAGCGTTCGGGCGTTCTTGTCACTGCTGTCCCCTGTGTGGCGGGTAATGGTTTGGCAGTCGCGTTTTGGTCTGCGTGCTGGGGAGCTGAAACCTTCCAGGCAGGTGTTGGCAGGTACTAGAAAGATACCTTTCTTCTGCGGGGATTACGGGGCACGAGTGAGGAATTTACCCTGGAGACACCAGCGCTACCATCAGTAACCAAAGGCTGTTTGACTCTCAGTTATTTGGCCCGGGGAAAGACTCGGTGGGGAGCAGCCGCCTTAAGCTCTCAGTTCCTCTCTGACAATTGTTTCCCCATCCTTTGCAATGTGGGGAAAGCAGTTTTCCCAGAGCTGGTCCAGCTGTAGCCGCAGGGTTTTCAGAATAAAAAGAACTGGTTGATTGCTGTAGGTAAGGTAGATGCGCTTCTCAGCCTGCTCCTACTCTGGGTGTGAGGAATCAATCTCCGTCTGATGGCAAGGCTGTGCAGGGCTGTTTGCCAAGCATCATTTTTCAAATGATTGCAGACGGAAGCAGATTAGACCCGGGCTTATTTGCTAACTACTGAAATTCCCTGCAGAAGCAAGTGAAAAATGCAAGGCTGCCTCCACTGTAGGACAGCTCATTAAATAAATTCAACCCGTGTAATAAAAAAGCTAGGTTGACATTTATATCCTAGAAATCATATAAAATGTTCTATGTCCTGTAAAATATGTATTTCACCACTGAGAAAACTGCATTAGTTGAACCATTTCTTGCTCCTGGTTTAATAAAATATGGTTAATAGCAACATCCACAATACTGACAATATTGTAAAACTTGCCTCTCTTTGCCTAGCTGCAATTAAATTTTGCTAAGTTGTAATATGACCTGAAAGCTTTTAAACATTTCTTCTTGGGGGCTTATTCTTTCTTTCAGCCTTCAGCTGAACGAGGCCTATTCACATTGCTTCCACAGAGACAGGATACAGATATTTTAGCTGTTCAGTGACCTAAAGTTATTTGAGGAAGAGGGAAGTGCATCACCTGGGCTTGGATATAAAAAAAAAGTCTGATAGCTTTTTAGACTGTTACCTAATCTGTTATAAACATTTAAATACCAGTGGGCCAATGTCACATAGTATTTTACTGCAAAATTTGGTCATAAATGTCCTTTCCTATGAGCAGGTATTTCCTGATTTACACCTCTTGCTTCTTTTGCTTTCATAACTTTTTCAGGGTGGATTTCTAAATTAGTTCAAACTGATACAGTACATATTTCTTTCTGTGCTTTTTTTGCTATTGCAAGTATTTGAATTTTAAATTTAATCATTAAGTAAATATTTAGATGCATGTAGATAATAAATGCTAAACCTTTTTGATAGCTTATTATGTTAGGAAACAAAAAGTAAGGAAGGAGTAGCTCCTTGAATGAATGGCCCTGGTTGAAAGATCTGGTTGATAAAGTCATATATAAATTGATTTATTTGGCTCAGAAGAACAATTATGGTTTGGTTACATAACCATATAACATAACATATAAACCCATAACATCGTTTTATTACCACGTGCTGTTGGGGGTTAACATAAAAATAGATGTTGACCTGGTGGCTTTTTTTTTTCTCAGCATGTATTTTGGGTGATTGCATTACTCCAAACCACACATGACCTATGAGCATTACTTCAAAGCTCAAAAACCCTCTCTCAGTTTTTGCAGCACCAGCATGCATTCTATATATGCTTTGCCATTATTCCTTACAGGAAATTACTTGAGGAAAAACATCAGCCTTGAGAATGAATAGTTTTCTTGTTGCTCTTTCATTTCTCACTACCTGTGAGGTGTAAGTTTTATTAATTCTATGACAATGAATACAATGATTCAGTAGTAGAAGCATCTGAAGGAGGAAAAAGCAGTAGCTTAGAAGTTTTGGCAGACTTTTAACACAACATTTTCACAGTTTTGAGTTAGCACAATTTCAGGGGGCAGAATTTAATGTCTGAGTAAATGTGGAAAGAATAGCGGCTGAGATGGAATTAATCTTCCCATAGCAACCCTTCCAGTGCCACGCTGTGCACTGGGAGTTGGAAAGGTGTTGGTAACACACCAGTGTTTTGTCTGCTGCTGGTGCAGCATCAGTGCTGTGTCTCAACATTCCACCCCCATCAATAAACTGGGGACCCTTTAGTTATAATGTTTTAACTAGTTTTAATGTTTTAACTGGGTGTTTGGAATCCTACAAATAGTGGGGAGAGTGGGAAGCCAAGTGCACATGGAGTCATCAGTGCTGCTGTGGAGGGAGTTTTCCCACACAAGTGAGGGGCAGGAGCACAAAGGTTTTCCAACACAAGCACAGCAGCCACAGACACAATGGTCTCATAACATATCAATAGCTGGGAAATAATTTAATTTTACTATATTTTAGAACAGAATCTCAGAATACTAATGTTTCTATAGCTCTTGTGTTTCAGTAGTTTCTTCCTGGTAGAGCCATTGGTACTACATCTAGAATAATATAACAATGCATGATACTGCAATATAGCATAGCAATGCAATGTACACAAAGTCACTGAGCACTGAGGTACTTCAGTGTGAAAAGTGACTTCTAAAGGTTGGAGTAGCCAGGGGAAATTTCCTGAAAAGAATATCTAATGGGATTGCAGAATAGCCCACACTTCAGGAACTAGTGTGCTGCCTTGGGGAGAACAGCTTAACAGGGGTGCTGCAATGTTAAATACAAACATCATGCTAAGGATTAAAATATCAGCAATATGGCTGACTAGTGGTTAATGCTTATTTCAAACCTGAGGACTGGTTTGGTTTGGCTGGTTATTAATTTTTGAGTTTTTATCTGAGATGTACTGCACACTTCTCTGTATTATAACATGAAATCAGAGGTCACAATAGTAACGCAGAAACATTTTGGGGCACAAAAGTCTTACAAGTGTTGTATTTGAAAAAAAACCAACAAACCAAGTGAAATTAGAAAGTCACTTCCCATAGGTGAATTTTGTCACTGTGCTGTTTAGGACAGTGACAATGCTGAAATGAGCCAACTTCAGTTCTGATCTCCAGTGGGTGCTGGAGTCTGGGGGAAAGCTGGCATTTCAGTTTCCAAGTGCCCCAGTCAGGGCTGGTGAGTCAGAATAGCAACACCCTGTCAGTGGCAGCATTTATAAACACAGCGTGTCTTCTTCCTGAGGAAATGGACTCCACTTTCCTTGTCTAAAACACAAAGAAGGAACAGCATCAGATATGCTGACAGTGTCATGGAAGGATTTTCCACTCTCCTGACAGTGGCAGTGGGGTTTCTGCACACCCTGAGGATCCACTGACACCTTCTGGGATAGCAGGAATTCTGATTATTTCTGGTTCTTTGGTGGGGAGAAAATGAAATTGTAAGGTATCAGTTAAAGAAAATACACAATTAAAGAAGGAGCCTTCTTCTTTGAGCTCTGTGTGCCCAGTGCCTCCTGCCACCTGCCTCAGGGCCGCAGAGCCCTGGGCACAGGCTGCTCCTCCCCGTGGTCCCCCAGTCCCCCCCGGCCCCTGCAGTGTCACCTGTAGCACCTCCAGTGCCAGTGTGGTGCTGCTGGCCCTGGGCAGAGGATTCCTGCAGAGCGGGGCCTGCCCGGGAGTCACCATTGCCCTCCCTCTGCTCCCTGAGGCCCTGACAGGGAGGGGCTAAAAATAAAAACTGATGGGAGGCTGAGAACCTTTCGTAACCACAAGTTATCGAGTTGTGTGGCTCTCACTGAAGGATGTGCAGTAAGAACATAAATAGAGCAAGCTGAAGCTTTTAGCCAAGGTAGGTTAAGTGTTTGAGCTGCTATTTGTGGAAAGCTCTGCATGAACTGCTAGTTGTGACATTTCAGTTCTGGATTTTTCAGAATATACCGGTGAAAGCATGTCTAATATCCATCTCTGTCCCAGTCATCTTTTAATCAAAGGATTGAATCCTAATGATGTAAAAATGTACTGGTAGTAGAGTTTTATTGTAAAGGAAAAGAAAAGCACGATGTGCTATGGTCTCACTGATTTAAGGTTGAACACCCTGACAAGATTGGTAGAGTGCACTTGATCTGATGTCAGAAGGAGAGTGAAAATATTTATTTTGTGCCAAGGCCACTTTTATGTCCTGGCATTTTTCAACCTCATGCAAAACAGCATGTATGGCAATGTGCTTAAATACCAGTTAGAAGATTTCAGTAATCTTGGCTTACTTGGCAGGGGGCAGAGATCAGCAGTGACTGCTCATGTAAACAAAATATCCCTGCACTGGATCCTTCCAAGCTGCTCTGTCTGCTCTCCTGCAAGCTTTACACTGTCTGAGACTGCTCACATCAGCAAAGAGGTGTGACTGAGGGTCCCTTGGACAGGTTGTGAAGGCTTTTTTTTAAGGAAAATAAAGAAATTCTAAGAAGTTTTTGATTATTTTCAAATCTGGGAGAATCTGGAGGTTTTGAAAACTGAAAAAAGAACTGAAGTTGTGAAAAGAGCAAAATTATGCAATCAGAAAGCCTGATGTGTTATCTCAGTGTCAGGTTGTGGGAATTTTCATGAACACAGACATGAGGCCTTGGTTTTTACTTAGAAAATTAGCTTGCTTTGTCTGTATATGGAATGAAGTGGGCTAAAAAGAAAGGATTTTCAACTTTACGTCTGTGTGAAGGGCCATATTAGCCAGCTCACTAAAGGCTCAGTCCCTTCATGTCACACAGGGATGTTCCTTACCATGTTGTGCCAGTGAAATACAGCTGGGCTTGGGTGGGATTGTCCTGCAGCACCACCTTTCCCTGGCCCTGGGGAAAGGATTCCTGCAGAAGGGGGTCTGCTGTGGATTCTCCAGGTGTTTGCCCCTCCATGGCCCAGACCTGGGCTGTACATTCAGGGGAAAGATCTGGATGGTGCCAATGACATTCCCAATTCCCATCCCTTGGTAGGAGATGTAGTGTCAGCAGTACATGAAATTTCTCCACTAGCAAGTGAAGGTGTCATAATGTGAAATTTCTTGAGATTCCCAATTCTTCTGATAGAAATGGCTGAATTGATTAAATATTTATGTCCCAAGTGCCATGTCTATAAAGTGATCATTAGTTTTTCTATTGTCTGTACTTCATTAGATGAAAGACAAGATCATGGAAAAAAACCAGGAACATTCCCAACTCATTAGACTTTTCCTATGCACATACTTGCTATTGTGGAGAGTGGAGAGAAAACTTGAAATTCATTGTGAATAAAGGAGAATATTAATCTTACTTTTAAAGGCTTCCCTGATGATTGATGTACATGTTGAATATCCAGCTGAGACTGGAGTCAAAGGAGGTTCAGGGTATATGCTCTTGGACTGGATTACATCCATTTCATTATCTTCAAGACCAGGGGGAAAAAAATGACTGATTCTGCACACAAATACCTGCTCAGGCCCTGTATGGTATTTTCTTAACAAACTGAAAGCATATGTATGATTAATTTTAGGTATGGCATAGCAAAAAATAAAAATCAATAATGATCATTAGCACAAACAAAATGATCTTATCTGAAGGACCTTCTCAATAATCAAATTCTGATTGTCACTTCTTGTAACAAGATACATTGTTAAATGATTTTAATAGTTGTTAGCTTCAAGAATGGCATCAGGAGAACTTCTTAAAGAACTCTTTTGTGCTGTGCACAGGCCCAGGTTGGTTCCTGCAGTGCAGGACCATATCCCATCTTTTTTCTCCAATTCATGCTTTAGGCGCTCTTCGGTTGAATTACAAAATAAAGGAGCACATGGGAGGAATTTAAATGGCACCATCCATAAAATTGCTTGCAAAGAGCCTAATCACTTACCTGTGTGTGACAGAATCCATCCCTGAGCAGGCTAAAAGGTTATCTGAACCTTTCATGGGTTCATTGGTACACCATATCCCCAGTTTTACCTGTGCTTTCTGCTCTAGGTAAAAATAGCTGGGTGAAAATTTGTGTTCCCTGTGCTGCAGAAAGAAGTAGAAGCAGCATTTTATTAGTTTGTCCCAGACCCTCTCATACATCAGTGTGACATTAAAACATTTATTAAAATTGCTTTTTCTTGCAAAAACTTTTAAGTCATTGGAGGGATAAAGTTTCTTGAAAATGTCTTTTGGGCAGCCCTTGCACTTACTGAACTGTTTATTAGTCTGTGGCATAACAGAAGGATTTATGAAAATGTCTTTAAGCTCTAATCCCCTAACATAGGCAGTTTTTCTTATAGTCCCAAATACCACGGTAGGATATTTCATAGACTATGTAATCATTGCAATGACAGCTGATAATCTGCATCAGTTGTTTTGATAATGAGACAGTTTTCTCATGTAATCAATACAATTATCATCTCAGAAACTGCAAACCTTTGTAAAATACCAGTTTTTTCTTATCAAGGCCTTCAATTGTTTAATAAATTCCCTCCAGTGAGAAAACAGATGGTTGGTTGTAAGAGGAGCAAAGTTTACATAAATGCTTGTTGAAGGAAAGAATCTCATTAAGAGTTCAGTATGCTATAATTACATTTGGGTTTTTATACAAAAAATCATGAATATATTTATAGAAAGGAGAGGAGGTATTACATTAATCAAGTAAAATGTGTTTGGAAGTTCTGTTGAAGGTTAATATGTATCTCCTAGTGAGCCAGAGGAGAACACATTAAGCTTCCTAAACTGATTGTTGATTAGACTGACGTCAGTGAAAATGCAATTAGTCTTATATATTCTTGGACATATGGAACGGATGTTGCAAAATAGCCAGGAATTAATTTCCTTGATTGCTTTCTTTTTCTCTTGTTTTATTGTGAGGCTTGTGCTTTGACTGTAAAACTCTGGAAGTTTAAAGTGGCCGAGGCTTGAAGATGTGCAGGGCAATTTCTGTGCTGTTCTCAAGCAGGGCTGGAGCTTTAAAGTCCCAAATCTCCAAACAGCAGAATAAGAAGCAAAAACCCACACTTGTGTCTGAAGGTGTCAGAGAGTGCTCCTGGTCGATGTGAGGTGAATTGCCAGGGAGGCATCCCTGAACAGTTAATTTGGGCTTGAGCCCAGCACACTGTTCCTGCACCTCCTGGGGGTCAGCTCTTTTGCAGGTATCTGCAGTCAGCTCTGGCTATTGTCATCCTGGACTCAGCCTTGAAAGGGGTTTTGGAAGTGCTGTGACTGCTTTTCATTTTGTTGCTGGCATGTGCTGAGCAAGGTCTTGTTCTACCCAGAAACACATTAAGCTGCTTAAAACAGACAGGACAAATACTTTTGGCAGAAACACAGATTTGTGGGAGATTTTCACCTTGGAGAGACGCATTTCCCAACAGTGAAACAGCTGTGGCCAGCCAGACAGGATACATGTGATCGTGTTCCTTTCTATTTCTGCAATTATCTGTTCCACTTCTTCCTTGCATAAGTAAATCCCTGCCTTGGGCTGCAGAGTGCTTCAAGGGTGCAGTCACTTGTATGGCTTCTGTGGGTATTGCCTGTGGTGGCTACATAAGAATGATGGATCAGTGATTTGGTGTGTTTTGGTGTTGGTTTTTGTTAGGTTGTTTTTTAAATGAAGTGGTTGTGTGTGGCTTGCTCTCAAAAGCAGAGCACAGTCCAGTCAGCAGTGCCGTGGCCAAGCCCAGGGAGGGTGGAGGGGCTCTGGGCACGACAGGGCTGTGGGCTGCTGCAGGACACGCAGAGTGCTGCCAGGGCCAGTGGGTGCCTGCCAGTCCAGCCCAGGTAACAGCCACAGCGATGCTGCCTGGCCCATCCTCTGTCACAAGTCCACACAAAGGTCTAGATCTGTGGGAGCTGCCACAGCTCACTTCACAGTCACACTTTAGCAGGTCTGCCCTCAAGCTTTCAGTCAGCTGCAAGGCTCAAACATGCATTTTTGGAAGTCAAGGACAAATGTAGAAACCAAACAAATCCCAGCTGAACAACCCTTTTTCTAATAAGGTTTTATTGCATACCAATTCTCTGCTAGTTCTCCACTGCATTCTGAACCAAGATGACCT
Organism: Passer montanus; assembly: GCF_014805655.1. NCBI lineage: Eukaryota > Metazoa > Chordata > Aves > Passeriformes > Passeridae > Passer > Passer montanus. Next base: position 2,908,102 of record NW_024366480.1, read on the forward strand.
TTAGGAGAAACTGTGAGTTGATCTGGCAATGTTGTAAGTGATTATATTTCTTCATAAATATTTCCCTAGAAGTCTTGCTTGGCAGAAGACCTCAGCAATCATTTTCAGCACTTTCCTTAGCTACAGGCTAAACTTTCTTTAAATACGATGGAAAAGCAACACTCCACTGATAAATTTGTATACAAATATCTTATTTCCTTAAATCAGGGAGTCAGGGAAAGATGTAAGATTAAATAATCCAATCATTAAAAATTATGTAAAATTAGGAAAGAGATGCCTCTGCCCAAATTAAGGTGCAAGCAAGACCATATGCCAAAGTCAGTAGTATGGATTTTATTTAACAGCAAATGTGAGGTAGAAAGAGAAAGAAGGAAATAGAAAAAGGAGACTGGAGAAGAAGAGTGTGACACAGAGACAGATTAAGTAGAAAATATCACCACTCCATGGATCCTGATAGTGTCCTATTGATCCTGTTCTTCTGGTCTTCTTGGTGGTGAGGGTTCCTCAAAACACAGAGTTCAGTGGACTAGTGTACACTCAGGCCAGCTGGGAATACCCAGGGATACCAGCAGGAACAAGTTTGACACAGTCTCTTGCCACACTCTGGAGCAGTTGCATCACTTGGCATCACGTGCAGGGCTCTGGTGCAAGGCCTCAGGAATAAGTCTGGGGAGCACTTTGGGGCGTCTTTGATGGATTTTGGCACCCCCTCAGCTGCCTCTCCTGAATGTCCCATGGATGTGGCCTGTGGGGTTGGTGTAAGAGGATGGGTGTTCACTGTCTCTGACCTGAGGTTATGCCACACACCCAAACCTCTCCTCCTGCCCCCTTGGTTGGGGGGCAGTCTGTGCAAACTCAGCAGATGAGTCTGTGGGCTGTGGCCTCCCCCACCTCAAACCCAGCCAGAGCTGGTGTTCAGGACAGCTGCTGGGTTTGGTTTTCTGGGGAATACTTCATTCTCCCTCAGTCTTGTCTCCTTCCCCCTAGACCTGAGATGATTGAACAGTAGTGTCACCTTTGTCTTATCTCAGGTTCCCTTAGGCAGCTTTACTCACTGTCCCAAATTCCTCTCAGGAGGCATCTTCAGGGAGAGGAGGACTTTGGTGGTTGCAGCTTTTTTATACAGTTTTGCCCTAATGGGCAAAAAGTCCTTCATAACAATATTTAAACCACAAACCATAACATTTCAGTCTCTCACAAGTATATAACAAACTAAACTCTGTCTCTAGGAAGGCAAAAACCTCTCATGTGCATATTGCACAATCTGTCCATCTATTTTTTAAAATAAGTTTACCTATTACCATATTTCACTAATAACAGACCTCTTGTGGTTTGGGTTTTAAACTTGTTAGAAGGCTGGCAGTAGGCAGTAGTTGAGTCATTTGCATAGAAGAGTGCTGGTAAATCATTCTGGACTTCCTACATCGATTTAATCAGCATAGTCTTTAAAGTTCAGTGTTTGGTGTCATAGCAATCAAAGCTGAAATTGTGTATAAAGTCTGATTGAAATATTTTATGCAGCTTTCTATTGTATGCTGTCTATAATATGGACTTTGTAATATGCTAGTCTGAGCCTGCCTGGATGATTCTTTTCCTTCTCATAAATAGCATGGAAAAATAGTGACAAGAATTGCAGACTCTACCCTATCTTCTCCAAATTAAAGAATATAAAAACCTAATTGCTACTTCTGACCTGACTAATGCTCTTCCTATTCCAGTGCAGTATTTCAGACAGCAGCCAGAACCATGCTTTGAGAAACCACACAGAGAGAAAGAACAGCTTGTTCAGGGACAACATTTTCTTTTATTATCCTGTAATGTTAAGGCTGGGCAGTCACCTGAAGCAGGAAGGCTTATATTTTGTTTTTCAGATCTTTTGTGATATGAGTAAACACTTGCATTTCCTTTTAATAAATAGCTCATCCTTTTCTGAATTCCTTCAACCTTTTGGCTTCAGTAATAATGCTTGATAATGAGTTTCACTGGTCAAAGCAGTGAAGGATTCTCTTTTTACCCAAGTTCAAGTGTCCCTCTTTCTGTTTCTGTTTAGGCTGCTTTGCTCCATGGGATGAAAAGATAGTTGAGTTGAGGGTGTCTGGGTTTCTAACTTGGACCACTCATTAAGCTGTGCATCACTAACAAATCTGCAGCTTGTCCCCAAGCACTGGGAAGTTGAAACATTTTCATTAGCATGAGGCAGAAGGCTTACACAGCAGGAAGAAGAGAGAGGTGTCTGCTCAGACAGCCAGGGTTCTCCTGCTCCTCCATCCCTGGAGCTCACACCAGTGGCTGTGGTGTGCTCAGATGTAGCTCCTGTGCCCCCACAGGGAAAGAGATTGAATCACTGCTGTGAGACTTGTAAGAAACTTGGGTACACAGAAGGGACATCTTGTTTCTTGTTCCTCATGTGCTATTTGCCTGCTCTTCACAGCACTCACGTAAAACCTTTATTTGACAAAATTGCCTCCCTGTTTCTTCTTCAGTCAGGGTTCAGAAAAAGCCCCCACTGAACACTTACAAACACAAAGCTTCGCCTAACAGGGAGACAGAGAACAGACAGAAAAATCTTCCTTTGTGGGGCAATAAACCTTAATTAGTTATCTACACTAACAGAGAAGTTTGGGAAAGACACGCCAGATAGTTAAATCCTGAACCTGATTTTTTTTTGCCTTTGTAGAGTTCTTTTGTCCTTTTGATGAACAAAAGTGTTCTTGCTTTTATTAATATCTTCTATGCCTAAAGAAAAAAATGAAGAAAATATGCAAAGAACATGTCTAGTGAAAAGGGAAAGGTAGATAGGGAGAATTAGACATTGAGATACTTAAATAGACATTTTCCATTCATTCTTACTTTTTTCTGATAGTGATACTGATTTCAAATATCCAAGTGCTAGAAAATACTCTTCTGTTTAGTTTGAAGGAGCAAAAGTAGTTTAAGACTGATGGTTTTTTCCTATAATTTCTAAGGAACAGACTCAAAATTGCCTTGAATTTTTTGGAGACAAACAGAGAAAAAGGTACATGGGTTCTTCTTGAGATTTTCTTAAGTTTTACTAAAAATGTTTAGGATTTCTTACTACTAAAATTAATGTCCTTGGCAATTTGCTTCCTTAGTATCTCCGGAGGGGACAATAAACTAAACCATGCCAGTTTTGTGGGATACTAAAAATATGCTAGAACTCCATGTGCCAGTTCCTACATGTTACTGATCTTCCCAGTGTCATGAAACCAGCTCTGGACTGTAAAAAGGGGCACAGGCAGGGAGTTAGTTCTCCACCAATGCTGAGATTTAAGGAGTGTGCTTAAGTGGATCTCTCTTGAGTTCAGTGAGGCTGAAAACAGTACAGAATTAAAACTGTACGAGCATCTTTCACCACCCATGACACTCAGACTGCTACATGCATGGATTCAGTTATAAATTGAACCCTCAATAGAAAAAAAAAAAAACAGGGAAAGGGCTCTTCTTTTTTCCTGTAAATATAGATTTCTTTCTTCACTGCATTAGAAAGCCTTGGGAGAGCTGTAGTAGAATATTTGTAGAGGGGAACCTGTAGGCTTCAATAGAAATGTCACTGTATTTTTAATGCAGTGTCTTGATTTAAAGTAAGCATAATATTTTCTCTTCTAAACTCCTTTATCAGAGCTATTTTATTTTGACTCTTAACTGAAAGCCATTGTAACTTCTGGCAATTCTTTCAGTGTTTAGAGGCATTTATGTAAGTTGCTGGCAAAAGCATTTTTCTGTCTGCTTGAGTTAGGGATCATCAGTAGATTGGTGTTAATGGCATGCTCTTAGGAGCTACTGCAACTAATTTTATTTTAGATAAGCTGGGATAGATACCATGCAGCTGCACTTCTACAAAGGTCTGAAATTATAGTGATAATTGTTTTCTGATCACCTGTTGCTGCAGTGGTTTCTGACACCTCTCCCTTGCATTTTATTCCCATGGGTCACCACAGCTCACTGCTGACCTCTGTAACAAATGACATGGAAAAAGGGTGACTCATTGACTGTGGAAGTCTGAAATTTTCATGCATTATATAGTTTCTAATTGCTGGATGCTGCCTGTGGAAGACATGAGGTTGTGTCCTTGCATCCTAACCACTGGACATCCCCTCCAGTAGAACTCCTCACACTGTGCTTGAGCTGCTGGTTCTTCATCACAGTGCAGGTGGAAGCAGCATCAGTGGCTGGTGGTCAGTCCCATTCTCATCTCTTGCCTGTCCTGCTCATGCCTGCATGCACCTTCCTCACACAGCTGTGCTGTTTAAAGTGTCTTCTACTCAAATCTGAAATTATGTTTTATAAGCCCACAGCAGGAACTCCAGTTACTGCTCCAATATCTGGATGTTTCTTCTATAATATTTCCTCTTTCTCCTTGGCTTCATACATTCTGTGGTCTCTATAAAGCAGTTATTTTCCTTGCCTTCATTGGTTAAAAATTGGGTGTAGTTCCATCTGGCTGCCAGAGAAGTAAGATTTTGGGATTTTAAAAAAAATAAATTATTTCCATATCAGAATAAGGGCACAGTTGGGCATTTTTAGGACTTTCTGTAGGTTCTTTGTCCAGTGTGTTGTTAAAGCACTCTGAATACCGCCTGCAGGGACTGAGGCCAGAAGCAGAACTGGGGCTGATCACCACCAGCCCCAGCAGGGCAGGTGATAAACCAGGAGGGCCAAACAACAGCAAAGAGGGCTGGGAGCAGGGACACAGCTGGAGACAGCTGCAGTGTGCCTTTACAGGCTCCTCCTGGGAGGCACGGTGCAGACTGCTGTGTGTTCTACCACTGGCACAGAGACTGATGGCCCCAGGCTGGCCTGGATGGGGTCCTGGGCCATGGGCAGGGTGTGCAGAGGCCCAGGCTGGGGCTGTGCAGGTTGGATAAGGCCTGTGAGAATCCCTGGAGCTCCTCTCCTGAGCCCTGGCACCACTGGGGTGCAATCAGGACCCAGTGGTCACAGTTCTGACTTGATGGTCAAAGTCTTGCATTTTATTCTTATTCAATACCTGTCATGGGCACAGTGGGAGCTTCAGATAAAGTTTATTAAAGAAACCCTCCTGGTGAGTCACAGGGTGTAGAAAGGATCCTCTTACTTTTTAAACTCATAGAGGAGTCTGGGTATGGCTGGATCCAGTCTTAACCCCAGGCTTTGTCAACAGTTTATGTCTAAAGGATTATATAGGTATAATTTAACCTTTTATACAGCTTTGTCCCACAGGATGAAGGACAGCAAACCAAATAAATATAACTATTTATTTATATAACTTTTTATTATTATAATGATTAGACAAAACTATCTTAACCAGGATTATTCACTACACAATATAGGAGATATAACAACTATTATAGTACACCATGAATCAACATTGAAACAATTCTATTAAAATTTTCTGGCAAAAAAAATTAACTGATAAATAATTATTATTAACAGATAGATGTTACCCAGCCATATCAGTGACCAAGGGCCAGTTTCTTTCTCTTAGTCCTGAAAAGTGACCTTGAAGGGCATCCCCACTCAAGGGAGAAGTCCCCACACAAGCACTGCAGGAAGGGGTGTGGTAGAAGACCCTGCTGTTCAGGTTTGGGACTGGGTGATTGTCTGTCAGCCATTGTGTCTCCAGACCAGCTGGGTCAGCTCAGCAGCTTTAGATAAACTACCAGCAGTGGCACTTGTTCCTTCATCCACGTATTTTAGCAGGTCTACCACATTTTCATCTCACTATGAGAATGTTTAACTCCAGGATTGAGTCAGACTTGGCTTCAGCCACTGTTCAACACCCAAGGCAGCGTGTATCCCCCTTCTTTGTTTGCCACTGATGGCTTTGCAAACAGGACACAGTTCAAGTTATTTCACCCCATTCCAGGGAGAGCATCCTGCTGCAATCCCACTGTTGTATGGCCATGGACATGTTTCAGTTTCTCCTTCCATGAAAGGAGGACAGTGTGTCTCACTGGGAAGGTACAGGGTTTAGCAGCTTCCTGCAACTTTGCATAATTAAAATGCTTTCTAAGCATTGCTAATTAGTTGTTACACTATTTGTTGCTGAAAAAATATAAAACATCATGAAGGAAATTTTGGCCCTATCAAAAGAGCACAGGAATCTCTTTTGCTTTTCCTAGAATGGAAATTTCAGCTCTCATACTAACTGCATATACCAACAGGGAATAATTTTTTATGCTCTTGTCCTTGATTGGGTGTCCTTGGAACACACTACACTGGTAAGTTTTTAGACACAGAATTTATGCATTAAAGCGTTTTTCAAAATTCAACAGTCACATCACTCAAAACAAAAGGAAAACCCTAATGAACACAGTACACCCAACTGTGCAGACATTTCTGGGAGAAAGAGGGAGCAGACAAACACGTGGTGTATTTCAGTTGCACTGCTGACAGCACAGCTGGAAAGTGCTCAGTTGATTATGAGGATCTCAGGAGAACAAACTGATAGAACAGAAAAGTAATGCATTAAAGAGCATTAGAGAGATTCCTACTGACTGCAGCAGACTTCAGATCAGGCAAACACAATCTATGTCTTATACAGAATTTAAGGCAGTGCTGACAATCACATAATCTGAATTAGGACACATCCATAAGGAGAAAGTAGAGTGCGTAGGTCAGTATTTTATGAATTTTCATGGCTATATCTGTACCCAAGAAATATGTCTTTAAAATAGCAACACTTTACACATTTATGGTTTCTGATTGCTTGGACATTTTGAGAAGTCTTCTTAGGTAACATATTTATTACTGGCTTATATCTTCTAGCTTTTGACAAAGGAGTATACAACAAGAACTAGGTTGTGATATGGAGTTATACATACTGTTAAAACCCAGTAAGATTTATGGAATGCAACTTTGAATTTTGATAGTCATCTGATGTTTTCAAAACCAAGAGAAAGCCAAGACAAGATCATGTTACAGCATTCCCAACACAAAGCTATTTAACTATTCCATGTAAAAATGCACTGACAATCTCTAACCCCTCCTGACAACCTCTATCTGCTTCTTTTCTTATTGTTCACCACACTAACTTAAATTTTCTTTTGCTATAATTATGTAAAAATGCAATGACAATCTCTCACCCCCTCCAGACAATCTCTACTTGCTTCTTTTCTTATTGTTCACCACACTAACTTAAATTTTCTTTTGCTATAATTCAGATCTGTTTACCCAGTAGACCTGTTGCCTCATTCTTTTCTCCCACTTTTCTGTTCATAAAAGACTGAGAGCACCTCCCCCTACTTTTTCCTTGCTAAGCAACCCCAGTTTTTTCCCCTATCTGTCCTACATTCCAGCTGTCTGACTGCCCTCTGTTCTGATGCAGGATCCTCCCCAGGGTTTTTCCTTGTACATTTTAGAAGGACTTTGAGTCCTTTCTGCAGAGCCCCATGGAGGGCAAGTGGGAGGATAGTTTATGCTTCCAATGCCCAGGTTTCTGCAGCACTGCCCAGCACCATGGAGCCATAAAGCTGAGCTTGTGGGATTCCCCTGGGTTGTGTTCAGTTAATTCACTGCCATACTCCTTTCTGAGCTGTTGTCACTTACTCAGTGTTGCCTCACGTTCTTCTGAAGTTCTTCACAAATGTGTTTCTTTATGGTTTTTGGTGCTGAATTGTACTCTGTTGTGTGAATTCTGCTCTAGTTGGTCAAAATAATTTTAATCTTATTTCACAAAGTGCTTACAACTTGGCATTGTCTGCAAATTGGAGAAAGGTAGAGGTTACAAGTCACTTAAAATAACAAGTCTCTCAATGATACTGGAAAACCCTAATCAATATTATCTTCTTTGCTGGCTGTGAATCCTTAAATCTGCCACAGCTGTTCATTCAGTACAGTTATCCAGCTGGCAGTGCATTCCCCTTCCTGGACATTCAACCAGACCTGTTTTTCCATGCTCATTTGTGAGAATCTCATAATGTCAAAAGGTGTGCTAAGATGCAGAGATGTTATCTACTGCTTCTCTCCTGTCCATAAAGCCTCTTGGTCTGTCAGAGAAGGAAAATAAGATAAATTACTTACACTTTGTCCTTGATAAGCCCTTGGTGATTGTTACTTGTCACCATACAAATTTGAAGTGTTAATGGGGAGACTGCTTGATTATCTGTTCTTATTTTGTTCTCACAGTCTATCTAGAAATTCATTAAATGACCTTCCTGCTTTGAAATTGCATAAACTGTTCTTGCTCTTGTCTTGTCTTGTGAACTCAATCTATTCTCAGCAGTTTTCAAAGATTGCTAACAGATCTGGTATCAGCTGGACTTGATGGAATTTACCTATCAAAAAGGACTTATCTTACCTGAGAAATTCTCTAGCCTGTTATGTCTTGAAATAACCTGTGCTACACCTACACCTTCTTGTTGCTGTTAGTAACCTGTGATCAGATTAGGATGACTTTGAAGTGAACCAAAGCAATAAAATCCGTATTTCCAAGCATACTGTTTTGAGCTTTCTTCTTTCCATTTTCTTCTTCACCAGTTATCTTCCTAGTTCTGTAGAATAAGCGTTTAGCCTGGCTGCATTATTTCATGCTGAGCAATCTTCTTTTCTGCAATTAGCTCTCTTCACTTCAAAGCGATATGAGCATTTTGTTCAGATTTGTTTTAGAATACAGCTCTTGGCTACCTCTCCAATCCGTTCATAGCTGATGCTTGACAATCCGCTTCTGCTGGATCACTTGATATTCTTGGCATTTAATTCACTTACTGCATTTCATAGCCAAGGCCTTGGTGGTTGGGAATGTCCATCTGTGCCGTATGACACAGGAATGTGAGCATCAGACACAGGGCTCACATTGCCACCTCCTCCCATCCCCCCAGGCCTCCTCATTTAGCAGCTCACCTGAACCAGCACCTCACTCATGCCTCTTAAAACACAGCCCTCTCCAGTAACTGAGCTCCTCTTTGGTCATCCAGCAGTTTTACAGGGTCTGTCCCCAACTCTGGTTCTGCCATGCTGATCATCTTTGATTATTTGTAATAATCTCAAAAGGACTGGTGGATGTGCTAACGTGTTTTATAGTCTGAAAAAGCAGTGGTAACTTTTCTGGTGTGGAATAGAGTTGGAATTAAAAGAGGTAATCTACATTTTGTTTAATTTTCATGCTGCTACTTAGGGAAGAAGTCCTGTTCACCAACTTAGAGGAATTAGTTGCAGTGTTAGTTAAGTACTAGAGATATACAATTGGGAAACAGTCTCTGTCATAGCTGGTGTCAAACTTGGTGGGTATGTGCTGCCCAGAGGTTTCTCATGAGTTACTTTCACAGACTGATCCTTTTCCCTTTTTCCTCTCTGTAGATTATAAATTCGGTGGTGTTGCTGATTCTGCTGAGTGCCCTGACTGATCCTGACCAGTACCACCTGACTAGTGCTGAATTAGGGGGTGAATTTGAATTTATGGATGATGCCAGTAAGTACAAATTCCCTAATTACTAGCACTCATTGCTCCAGCATTTATGTAACTGTCCTATCATTCCAGTAATTACTGTCCTTTTAATTATTGCTTCACCTTTGTATCTTGCAGATGCATTTTTATTGTGAAAGGTGTCATGACACAGTTCAAACTTGTTTCCTAGTAGTAACCTTATCTGCCACCTACCTATTAGTAATCAACCCATCTGCTCTGCTGTGTCCTGGCTTGGCAGGGGCAGAGCCAGCCCTTGGCAGGGAGATGTACCCCTGAGCATGGTGCTGAAAGCCCCAGGGGAATTTTGGAAGCCGGAGGGAGATATGGAGTCTCTGCATCTTGCAGCACCACATCCCAAGAGCCTGCATGTGCACAAGAGCTCACGCTGCTGCTCAGACAGCTGAGTGTGTTCCTGCTCCTTCATGCTGGGTGTATTCATGCACCCCCTGTGCATGTGGCATGACTTGCACAAACCTGCCCAAATAGATGCAAATACAAATATCAACTGTACAGTCAGAGGCATATTAGCAATAACACAGAGCAATCCCTTCTCTTACTGAAAGGCATCATGGAGAATCTTTCAGTTTCAGAATCGTTTCAGAGAAGGGTAAGCTAGGCCATTTATGTCTCCTACAAAACCTCCTACAGGCATATTAGCAATAACACAGAGCAATTCCTTCTCTTACTGAAAGGCATCATAGAAAATCTTGAGTATCGTTTCAGAGAAGGGTAAGCTAGGCCATTTATGTCTCCTACAAAACCTCCTATCCTTTGAGAATGTTTTCTTGTTCCATAACTTTTCCAAATTATTTGGTAGTAATTTGATTTAACTGTTTAATTCATATCTAGTCAAGTTTTCTCTCAATGTGATTTTGATAAAAATGTCTGTTTATTTTCATTTCTGCTCACAAGATGGTTACATTCAACATTTCTCATAGTAGTCTGAAACAAGGTCTGTTGCTAGTCACCCTATTGCTTTCTGCTCAGAATTCCCCCATCCACAGCTAAAGGTTCTAAGTCCTTTCCTCATTCCTACTGAAGTCAATAAAAATGTCTGTAGGAGAAGCAATAGCCCCACACAGGAGAAAAAACATTGCCCATTGTTGTGTCAGAGATGCTGGGTATCATGTAAGGGATGAATATTTCCACAAGGTATTTATGCAAATATGCCTTGAAGGTCTACATGGAATTAATGATAAGGGGTGATTGCAACTTTGTGTCTTCATTGAAAAACCACCTACAACTTCTGACTAAAAATCTTTTTATATAACTGGATTTAAGAAAGTAAGGACCATAGTAGATGCAGATGGGCTCCTAGCTGATTCTGACATATTAAAACTGACTGCCTTGTCCTAATTCTCAGAGATTAACCTTGGTAATAACTGTCTGTCAGTGTGGTTTTATATAGCTGACATCAGAGGCCTGCCAGTGCCCAAGGCTTTAAAATTGTAATTCTGTTTTGTAATGCAGTAGCTGTCAGATAAAGTACATTGGGGATTTCCATCTACACTTGAAAATTGTATTTTCTGTATATTTTTATCAAGGCTTCTGAAGTGAGCCCTGCAAGACAGTGAAAGGATGGCTTATGGGCCAAGCAACTTCATTTCCATTTAGTAAAGGGAACAATTCACAGGCAGTTAAATTACGAATGAACACTTGAATTAATGTCTCCTTTTATTCCTTGACTCCCTCTGGTTTGGTGCCTTACTGAGTAAAGGCCGTTGAGTCAAGCTAGTGACTTTTATGGTTACTGGAAATAGCTGGCAGGAGATAATTTCTTTTTTCTATTCTTTAAGCATGACTATATTTGTTCAAATGTAATGAAATGTTTTATTATGAGATAAATCATCAGGAAAACTTCCACATACTTTTCTCTTTTCCTGCTTTTGTCTTTTTTGAAGAAGTGTTTTTCAGGTTAGCTGCATGCACTGAAACCATGTGTATGAAATACAGGAAGATACAGATAACAACTTTGGGATCTTCTTTAGCATAAAAAATTATGTATGTACTTCTGTTGACAAATAATAATGACACAAACACTAATAGCCATTACTCTCCTTCCTATTGATGCTCCTATCAATAGCAAACAACAAAAAATGCAGACACAGAGTTTACATGTAAAATTTGTCACCCCCTTCCTCTCTCCCCTGTAAGAGGATCCCTCATAAAAGATCTGAAAACATCATCTGGAAAAAAACTTATCAGCTGTGTCACAGTAGTTAAGTTAATGACATATTTTCCATGACTTCCAAGAAACCAGGATTCCACCAATATTTGTGTTCAGATTTATTTCTAGCTGTGCCTGGTTTATGGAGAAATCTCAATTTCCTGTTCCAGCAGTGGGAAAAATTCCTGCCACCTGCAGAGCCACAGCCAGTCTAGTGCAAAGTGCTTGAAAATACCAGTGCAACATCACTTCTAATCCCAGGATTTAGTGTGGTTCCAAGGGCTCCAAAGTACCTGTTTGATTAGTCAGAGAAAGGATTTACCTGAACACTTAGAAAAAAGCTCTAGGCTATTTATTTTCCCTTCCATTCTAGAAAAGGAAGCAAGGGGGAGGAAAGTCTGCCAAGCCTTAACCATGTGGCAGAGGGAGGTACTGGAAGACACCAGTGTGTGTGGCTTGTGTGGCTCTCCAAGATGTACATCTCAGAACCTGGTAAAATGCTGGGCTTCCTCCTCTGCTGGATATTCAGCTGAGCCCATTTAGTCTCATCTTTCTTTTTTATTATTTTCTGAGGGAGTTTAGAAGCTGGACTAGGGAAAATGAGAAATGTGTGAGCTGCTCAGTGTAATGCTGCTGCTGTTAAAACACTAATAATCTCAGAGCAGGAGATGGAAAAGCCCTATAATTCATTTTGACTTCCCAGAGGGTTTTGCCTGAGCCTTCTGTTCAGCTTCTTCAGACACACAGATCATCATCCTGACATGTCAACAGCCCAAACAAGCTGTGGGTGTTGCTTGGTTTTATTTACTGCTGTCATAGTGTCAGAGATGTGTGTGTGATACTTCACAGGCCACATGACAACAAGGATTGAAATCCTCTGCATGCCCTACAGAAACTGAGGGGAACTTTGACACTGATATCAGCAAATTAGGTCAAAATCTGCCCATGTCCCTGCCCTGGGTTGGGCAGACAGGACAAGCAGACAGGACAGGGGAGAATAATGTGATGATCTCTCAGCTGAATATGACATGCACCCAGGACTTAAAAATATTAATTCAAATAGGAAATTTTTATAAAGAAATCTACCAACAGCAGGCTTGGACTTCTGCTGGGGGGTAAATGGAAGTTGTGGAGTGGGTACATTCCTGTTCCAGTCAATCCCAAACACCTCCTATGCAGTATGAGTCCCAGATATAGGGAGGGGCAAAAAACTAGATCCCTTCCCAGCACAGGATATTCAGGGCAGCAGCTTCCCCTCTGATTTTATACTCTGGAATAAATGGGCTCAATGGTCCCTCCTCTCCTTTGTCAGGGAGAAAATGCTGCTGCTGTGCAGGCTGTGACCCAGGGAGCTGCATGGTGGCTGGCAGCAGTGGCCTCAAGCTTGCACAAGCAGCCTGCAGGAGAGAGCAAGTCAGTAATCCTTAGCTGGCAGTCAGGATGCTCTTGGATAAATAAGGCTGGGACAGTGGAGAAGCTGCCTGAGGACTGCAGGGTGCTGCTCAGCAGCTTTCTGGCCCCTGCTCT